>NC_091178.1:14118446-14170946 GCF_040958095.1 Procambarus clarkii
TAGCCCCTATGTTAATTTATCAATAAAACAACTCAAAGTAGACAAATGTGAAATAAGTAATTAGTTGACAAAGAACTCTACCTGTATATACTCACACACAGTATCCTACACTCGACACTGCTGGGAGTGACACTTAGCAAATGCTCTCTCCGGTCACACGATATCACGGGAGTCCGGAATCCAGGGACCTGAGAACATATCGCGAGTCCCGGTAGCCAAACTTGATATACAATAGTGCGGTATACTGGCAATCGTTGTCACTCCTTATACAAGATGGTCCTCTTGGAGGTGTTCTCTAGCTGCTTGCTGGCCCTGAGTTACGTTGGTTGTGTTCTCTAGCTGCTTGCTGGCCCTGAGTTACGTTGGTTGTGTTCTCTAGCTGCTTGCTGGCCCTGAGTTACGTTGGCTGTGTTCTCTAGCTGCTTGTTGGCCCTGAGTTACGTTGGTTGTGTTCTCGAGCTGCTTGCTGGCCCTGAGTTACGTTGGTTGTGTTCTCTAGCTGCTTGCTGGTCCTGAGTTACGTTGGGGGTGTTCTCTAGCTGCTTGTTGGTACTGAGTTACGATGGCTGTGTTCTCTAGCTGCTTGCTGGTCCTGAGTTACGTTGGCTGTGTTCTCTAGCTGCTTGTTGGCCCTGAGTTACGTTGACTGTGTCCTCTAGCTGCTTGCTGGTCCTGAGTTACGTTCATGACAATATTGTACATGCTGGCAGGTCAGTCAGTTATTGTGATGGTCTTAACAACCTTCCTACGGTTGATTGGCCTTAAGCCCACAACCACCGAGCCATTTAGTAACCTTGCTAGTTATTTAAGCCGCTTTCTGAGGACTACTATCCCGCCGACACCTCTGCTTAAATCATGAACAAAAGCTCAGTATAACGTCAACTCTCAGAGCACCGGCCGTCAGATTCTGAAGGCACAACTTTGTGCACTTAGCCATGGCCCCGCCAGACAGGAGGCACATATCCTGGGATAGGAGGGACAGGAGGGATAGAAGGGACAGGAGGGATAGAAGAGACAGGAGGGACTTGACAAACAAAACTATCCAATATGTTAATTGTTGCCTATTTCTTAACGAGCACTTTTTCTGCTGCACCAATCCTATTTTTTTGCAACACTCATACTTTTGACTAACAAGAACTTATTTCTTGATTATTCCTTAAGCTAGAAGACACAAGACGTGTTTGTCTATTTGATGTTCTAATTCCCATGACCTCGGGGACGCGGTTCATTGAACCCGTTTACTGACAATTTTTTTGCATTCACGCCAGATCAGTCTCGGGTCATTTAGTAGCTGTCAATCACTGCTACGAAGCTTCTATCATCCGTCTGTGAGAGATTGGTCCATTAATCGCTGCGCTGCCAAGAGGTAATTTAGGACAATTGGCCGTTATCACCCCATAATCTCAAGCTCTTCATAGCGATTCCTTTCACTCCCATTGTCTCGGCGTCACTCTTATCGTCTAAGCGTCACTCTTATTGACTCAGCGTCACTCTTATTGACTCAGCGTCACTCTTATTGACTCCCCGTCACTCTTATTGACTCAGCGTCACTCTCATCAACTTAGCGTCACTCACATCAACTCAGCGTCACTCTCATCAACTCAGCGTCACTCTCAGCAACTTAGCGTCACTCACATCAACTCAGCGTCACTCTCAGCAATTCAGCGTCACTCTCATCAACTCAGCGTCACTCACATTGACTCAGCGTCACTCTCATCGCCTCTGTGATTCCCGCTCTGTACTCCACATGAAACATTAATTAGGAAAGTTGAAGCATTTGGCTTCGGAGTCCATATCTTAACTGTTATTATTACGCTGTTAATGGCCACGGTCAATAATGTTTGCAGGTTGCGGAAGCCAAACCTATTACACAATTTCTTATATTCGTAAAAAAAAATACCGAATAATAGAAGAAAATAATCATCAAGAATATGTATTTGCTGTTGACCAGACCACACACTAGAAGGTGAAGGGACGACGACGTTTCGGTCCGTCCTGGACCATTCCCTTCACCTTCTAGTGTGTGGTCTGGTCAACATACTTTAGCCACGTTATTGTGACTCATCGCCTACACATGTATTTGCTGATTTGGCGAAGGCATGTGTGTGGTATATATTGAGGTTTGATATTAGTTTCTCGCCGACGATCGCCGGTGAAATGGGAACTTGATTGACTCACCAGAGGTGTAATGTTGCAACTCTGCAATGAAAACAAATGGCTGAACTCACCATTGCTACGTACATGTCTCTTGCAACAGATAAAGCTGTGTGTGTACTCACCTAGTTGTGCTTGCGGAAGTTGAGCTCTGGCTCTTTGGACCCGCCTCTCAACTGTCAATCAATTGTTACTAACTACTAACTAATTTCCCCCCCCCCCCCACACACACACACCCAGGAAGCTTCTCGTAACAGCTGTCTAACTCCCAGGTATCTATTTACTGCTAGGTGAACAGGGCATCAGGGTGAAAGAAACTCTGCCTATTTTGTTTCTGCTATCACCGGGATCGAACCCGGACCCTAGCATTACAAGTACAGAGCGCTGTACACTCAGCTATCAGGCCCCCCCTGTGTGTGTGTGTGTGTGTGTGTGTGTGTGTGTGTGTGTGTGTGTGTGTGTGTGTGTGTGTGTGTGTGTGTGTGTGTGCATCCCATCCACGCAAATATTAGCCAAGTTCTCGTTAATAACGGGGGAGAAGGAAAAAGAATATACGAATAGATGAGGAAGAAAGAGTGAAGGAGTAAACATCTTAGAAGAAAGAACTAGAGAAGAAAGGGAGGGAGGGAGGGTGAGAGAGGAATGAGGGAAGAAGAGAAAGGTAGGAAAAAAGGAAAAAGAGAAGGGAAGGATGAAAAGTAAGAAGCGAGATGGAAGAGAAACGGGAAGAGAAGACATTAATAAGAGAAGAGTGAGATATGAAATGGAGGAAGGGAAGAATGAAAAGGGTTAGAAGATAGAACTCGGAATGAAAAGTAGAATTAGTAGGAGAGAAAGAAGGGGGCGTAGAGCGGCCATCATCCACTTAGTTATTACAAACAAAAAATGAACTTGTCCCCCTCTCTACCTGTTGTTATCTACAAGTGAATGATAACACGCAATAAAGACAAACATTAAAATCAGAAATGTTATCTTCCAGGCCTTAATCTTCAGTGATGTCACCTTATGAATATCACTCTACTAAGTGATATTCTGAGAGTGCCCTTCACACAGCGTTACACAACATGCCCAGAATACATCCAAGATCGTAGGATATCACAATTAAATTCAATCATTGACAAATGAGATTCTCACATTTATTTCTACATAGCTTGGTGATGATTCGACAATATAAACTGACATTTATTTCCCCCCCCCCCTTTACTTCACAGTATCAACGCTAATTAAGAATCAGAGGCACTGACCCGGGAAATTGAGAAGCTGTACGACTGAATTCCTTTGACATTTACACCTAATATGGAAAGTAACTCCTCGCCTAACAAACATCACTTACGAGAAGTCTGATTATAAGTTGGTTGAAGAGGGGTGAGGATATGGTTGTCATTCAGGATCCGATCCCCTTCCCTGCCGGTTAGAAGAAGCCTATACACAGTATCTGACTTCTAATTTTTAACCCATAATGTAGAGCGAGGATACTCTATCTTATCTCGAATGTGAAACTTCTCTATTTTTGGCGGAGGCCAAGAGTTAAGCTCCGCCTACCAGAGATACTCTTAGGCTATATCGCTATCACGCCAAGAACGGTGGCTCGGTTGATGGCAAGAATACAAGCAACCGTTTGCAATTATCAACTTAGCACAGGTTCCGTGCCTTGCATGATGACCTACACGACCTGACCTCTGACTGTAACGGGGGGGTGGGGGAATTAGCTCTATCTTGTCCATTATTCCACCCCCCAGTTAACTAACGAAGGCCGGGGGAAACAGCTCTCTCTAGTCCGTTATCCCGTCCCCAGTTAGCTAACTATTCTAGAGCACCCTCCAGAGTTCCTAAGGCAACCTCTCTGGTTCAACACCTTGTAACCTAGGTATTTGACTACCTAGGTTCTAAGACTACAAGGCGCCGTCACTTGATCAGTTACCCGAAACTCCAGAGAGAACTCTAGAATACTGAATCATTGCCACAAACGTATAAGAGGAAACGAAAGGAAAGAAATGAATAGTGAAGTAATTAGTGAGGGTTTGGGGTAAGAGGTAGGGAGGTGGGAGGAGCGAGGAGGGTCATTAGTTGAATGTGAGAGTTTAGAGAGGGGTGGAGGGAGAGGAGTAGATAGGTAGAGGTAGATGAGTAGATAGAAGTTGTAGAAAGTAGATAGTAGAAGACGAAATGCTGCCACCATCCATTCATGATCATTACATACAAGACAAGGAATGGAACTTGCCTGTATCACAAAATTCTCAAAAGATGTTATCATGAGTTCATTATTAGTATGTTCCCTCTGTACCATGTACTCCTTAAAATCAGGGAACCAATAATCCCCGAGGCTTTCTCACCTCAACTCTAAGCTCTAGGGAACAAAGTTAAACACAATTTAAATAATAAATTCATAATTATATTTCCCATGAAGTATCATAATTTAGCAATTCAATTAAAATGTTCCAGTTAATATGCAAAGTGAGTCATCATCCAAGAATTCGAGAACCCTACAACTTGACTGCCCCTCATCATCACACAACATATGTAAAACACGACAAGTCACCTTAATGTTCACTCACCGAGTACTGAGTCTAAGTTGAATAGAGAGGGGGGGGGGGGTCTGTAGCTTGACAGAGACTGTCTCGCCCCTGCCGGCCGACAGCCTCCCGTCTGCTTTGCTCTCCTGACTGCCGTTCTGTCTGTTCTGTCTGTTAATCCTCCTTGCTGGATAGCTCTCCGAGTTTATATTGGGGAACCTAGTAGCTAACTCCGCCCACAAGTAGATAGCCTCCGGCACTACCAAGCCACTCCTTAAACGTCGGTTTGTTTGAAGGCTACCAGACTACAATTAAGAGCTTAGCGGAAGCAAGGTGAAATTCTCATGATCTGACCTCAGGTCACTTGAGGTCATTAACGCTTTGAGGTGTGAGATCTCAGGCAGACAACTGGCGCCTCTCAGATCCTTGTCTGTGACTCATGTACTCTATGTATGTATTAACCTAAACCAAACACTTTTACAGTGTTACATCTCCCCTTCTCCCCGAAAATAAAGTTTTTGCAACACTGCTAAAGCAAGCTAGCTGTGTGCGACAACTTTATTAACGAAAAGAATACATCCTAGCTAAACAAATATACATCACCCTACTCTAAAAATGAAATATATAGACAGACGTCCATTGTCTCTGGCTGGGCGACGTCACTGCTTGGTCTTGTAGATAATCCTGTACCACATTTCTTCAACACAACTGCCTCCGTCGCTTCTCCGTCGTTAACGCACAACAACACTTGGTCAACCCGAAAGCCGTTACTACTTGAACTGAGCACAGGACCGTGGAATTCGGTTGTCCCAGCTGATCTGTAATTGGCCCTACGTCAGTCACCATGAGAGACGTATATTGGGGTTCTTCACAGCTATAGGGACTACAAGTTTCGAGACCTTCATATAGTTGCCAACAGTAGAAATCCCATCCTACTCTTCTTCCTCCCTGTTGCTCCAGCACGCCTCCTTCAGAGAGCTACTTCTGACAGCCACATCAAGTCCGCATGACACAGGAAGAATCACTCAACAGAGCAACATGCTTGTAGGAGGGGCGGCCAGTCAAGGCAAACGATCCTGTCTTGCAATTACGCTCCATGCAATAATGCTGACACCAGCAAGGGACACTAGGTATCGTGTCTCAGCTTGGCTTATCTTCTTCTTTCTTCTCTCTTCTTTCTTCTCTCTTCTTTCTTCTCTCTTCTTTCTTCTTTCTTCTCTCTTCCTCCTCCCATGGGTCTTTGACAAGCGACCTGGGGTCCATTGGGGGTCTGTCCGTCCTGGGGTCCATCCTGGGTAGACCGATGTTGGTGGGACAGACTGGAGTCGTTGTTGCTCCTCTTCCATCATTACTGGGTCGTCTGGGGTCGTCTGCAGAACGACCTGGGGTCCACTGGGGGTCCGTCCGTCTTGGGGTCCACTGGGGTCCGTCCGTCTTGGGGTCCACTGGGGTCCGTCCGTCTTGGGGTCCACTGGGTAGACCAATGTTGACCGACCGAGAGGGCTGCATCTTGGGGTCCCCTGGGGTGGTGGTGGTGGTGGTGGCCCTGACATCCAGGTAGGGGCTGGTCGTCGTGGTGGTGAGGAACAGCCGTGAGTGTGGTATAAGGCAGCCGTCTCCCTCTTCTGTATGTGCGTCTCTCCTCTCTTCTGGCTCCCACCTGTGAAATGAACAGAAAGGCGACAATACGTGTTCCCAAGATGTTTGTGTGACCCTGTCGTTTGTATAGGGTTACACAGTCCTATCATACCGCTCTCCTCCTGGCAACAACTACACTTCAATTTTTAATAATTCAATTAACTCTGAATGATATTGACTTGGTGGAACATAAAACAGTAACAGAGTAAAGTTAGAGAAGAGAGAATAAGGTCATCACTACTTTTAACTTGTCACAAAAAAAAATCAACACTAATAGACAAAACACTAGCCTAAACTTAACTGTACCGTTCCTAATCTTAAGTACATAATTAACCATTACTCCCACCCTTAACCTACAGCCACCTACGTGACCCAGAGTGTTTCCCTAGCTTCTCCGTCGTTAAACAACTCCCAAACTGTTGTCACCCCTGTGACCAGACTATCTAACGTCGAGCGTCCCCAACGTGAAGTCTACTGACACACTAGTCCACACTAGCATGCTGTACAATACCAGTACACCTCGGGTTATTGCGTTCAAATGGAGTAAAACAGTCGATCGCAATAATCTGAGCAGAACCACACTTAAACTACTTAAGAACTACACCTGCCACTCCCCACTGACCTGGAGACCAGCGGTGGCTGGGTGTCCCCGTGGGACATGCGAGGTCACCTGTCACACTCAGCTGACCTGCACTACCAACACCGCTAAGTTCCCAAATCGCCAAATCTTATTACTAACATAAATCACTACACACGCAAGTTCTGGTGAACATTCCCTGAACACCACAAAACTCACAAAATCACTAAACACAACACCAGAGAATCACTATCTCCTAACCTGAAAACTCGCTAAATCGCGAAAGTAAAACACCTGTCAAGATCTCCCTGATAGCGCCTGAGCGGCAAAAAGACACGTGGGACTGAACAATGTTAAAAGAACACCAACTACCTACAACATTGTTCAACACCGCTGCCAACATTGTAACGGGGGGGTGGGGGAATTAGCTCTATCTTGTCCATTATTCCACCCCCCAGTTAACTAACGAAGGCCGGGGGAAACAGCTCTCTCTAGTCCGTTATCCCGTCCCCAGTTAGCTAACTATTCTAGAGCACCCTCCAGAGTTCCTAAGGCAACCTCTCTGGTTCAACACCTTGTAACCTAGGTATTTGACTACCTAGGTTCTAAGACTACAAGGCGCCGTCACTTGATCAGTTACCCGAAACTCCAGAGAGAACTCTAGAATACTGAATCATTGCCACAAACGTATAAGAGGAAACGAAAGGAAAGAAATGAATAGTGAAGTAATTAGTGAGGGTTTGGGGTAAGAGGTAGGGAGGTGGGAGGAGCGAGGAGGGTCATTAGTTGAATGTGAGAGTTTAGAGAGGGGTGGAGGGAGAGGAGTAGATAGGTAGAGGTAGATGAGTAGATAGAAGTTGTAGAAAGTAGATAGTAGAAGACGAAATGCTGCCACCATCCATTCATGATCATTACATACAAGACAAGGAATGGAACTTGCCTGTATCACAAAATTCTCAAAAGATGTTATCATGAGTTCATTATTAGTATGTTCCCTCTGTACCATGTACTCCTTAAAATCAGGGAACCAATAATCCCCGAGGCTTTCTCACCTCAACTCTAAGCTCTAGGGAACAAAGTTAAACACAATTTAAATAATAAATTCATAATTATATTTCCCATGAAGTATCATAATTTAGCAATTCAATTAAAATGTTCCAGTTAATATGCAAAGTGAGTCATCATCCAAGAATTCGAGAACCCTACAACTTGACTGCCCCTCATCATCACACAACATATGTAAAACACGACAAGTCACCTTAATGTTCACTCACCGAGTACTGAGTCTAAGTTGAATAGAGAGGGGGGGGGGGGTCTGTAGCTTGACAGAGACTGTCTCGCCCCTGCCGGCCGACAGCCTCCCGTCTGCTTTGCTCTCCTGACTGCCGTTCTGTCTGTTCTGTCTGTTAATCCTCCTTGCTGGATAGCTCTCCGAGTTTATATTGGGGAACCTAGTAGCTAACTCCGCCCACAAGTAGATAGCCTCCGGCACTACCAAGCCACTCCTTAAACGTCGGTTTGTTTGAAGGCTACCAGACTACAATTAAGAGCTTAGCGGAAGCAAGGTGAAATTCTCATGATCTGACCTCAGGTCACTTGAGGTCATTAACGCTTTGAGGTGTGAGATCTCAGGCAGACAACTGGCGCCTCTCAGATCCTTGTCTGTGACTCATGTACTCTATGTATGTATTAACCTAAACCAAACACTTTTACAGTGTTACATGACCTAGCACAGGTTCCGTGCCTTGCATGATGACCTACACGACCTGACCTCTGACCTAGCACAGGTTCTGTGCCTTGCATGATGACCTACACGACCTGACCTCTGACCTAGCACAGGTTCCGTGCCTTGCAAGATGACCTACACGACCTGACCTCTGACCTAGCACAGGTTCCGTGCCTTGCATGATGACCTACACGACCTGACCTCTGACCTAGCACAGGTTCTGTGCCTTGCATGATGACCTACACGACCTGACCTCTGACCTAGCACAGGTTCCGTGCCTTGCAAGATGACCTACACGACCTGACCTCTGACCTAGCACAGGTTCCGTGCCTTGCATGATGACCTACACGACCTGACCTCTGACCTAGCACAGGTTCCGTGCCTTGCATGATGACCTACACGACCTGACCTCTGACCTAGCACAGGTTCCGTGCCTTGCATGATGACCTACACGACCTGACCTCTGACCTAGCACAGGTTCTGTGCCTTGCAAGATGACCTACACGACCTGACCTCTGACCTAGCACAGGTTCCGTGCCTGGCAAGATGACCTACACGACCTGACCTCTGACCTAGCACAGGTTCCGTGCCTTGCAAGATGACCTACACGACCTGACCTCTGACCTAGCACAGGTTCCGTGCCTTGCAAGATGACCTACACGACCTGACCTCTGACCTAGCACAGGTTCCGTGCCTTGCAAGATGACCTACACGACCTGACCTCTGACCTAGCACAGGTTCTGTGCCTGGCAAGATGACCTACACGACCTGACCTCTGACCTAGCACAGGTTCTGTGCCTGGCATTGGACCTACACGACCTGACCTCTGGACCAATATGTGAACACTTTAAGGTGTGACTTTTTATTGTAAGACACGAACTGACTGGCGACTAGAGTTTCCTGTGAGACTTGACCGCACTTCTGACTGTGAATTTATGAAATAAATCCAATTTGTGTGACACATTTACCGAGCAACCGCATTCCCGTATCTTTTTCTTTTTTTTAAATTAAAAACTCTTTACAGAGGACGTGCAACTGATTCCCTTCGAACAGTGACTCGCTGACGTTTTTTTTTCGTTCGAATTCTTCATTGTTCGAATACTTTTCCTCCGTAAATACTTCCCGCAGGCGGCTACCGCTGCCTTCCCCTCAACGATGCTCCGAGCTCATCACCAGTAGTGTGGGTTACTACAAAGTGGGGAGGGGGGTAGGTTACCCCCTTTGGCCAGTATAGTCCCATGTATTTCTGACAATGTGCTCGCTTACCAAGACACTCGCTCGCTCAGTGACTCGAACTGTTGTTCATGTCGCTCACTCACTCTCAGTTATTCCTTGTCACCAATATCCACTACGCTTTCCTGATGCGTACACCTCTTCACTCTGCAACCATTGATATATCTCTCTCTATCTCTCTCTCTCTCTCTCTCTCTCTCTCTCTCTCTCTCTCTCTCTCTCTCTCTCTCTCTCTCTCTCTCTCTCTCTCTCATTAAACAACGTGTACGATTTTTTAGGAATTTGGATGATATTACTAATAAAACTGGAAGCTAGAAGCTGGTAACCTACATCAGCTTTTCTGAAGCCTGTCCCTTGAAACTCATTTATTTCATGAGCTTACTATATGTGTATCTATTACGAATAAACTCATTATTTACTGCTAATAATCAAGTAGGGAATAGGATGACCCAGGAGCTGTGTGTTAAAGCTTTCACGAGGTCGGCTGGCACACACGCGCACAGAGACTTAAGAAATTAAACCTCATGTCGCTGGAAGACAGAGGAGTTAGGGGGCATAACATGATCACCACATACAAGATTCTTAGAGGAATTGACAGGATAGATAAAACAGTTTATTTAACACAAGGGGCACGCACACTAGGGACACAGTTGGAAACTTAGTACCCAAATGAGTCACAGGGACGTTAGAAAGAACTTTTTCAGTGTCAGAGTAGTTAACAGGTGGAATGCATTAGGAAGCGATGTGGTGGAGGCTGACTCCATACACAGTTTCAAATGTAGATATGATAGAGCCCAGTAGGCTCAGGAACCTGTACACCAGTTGATTGACAGTTGAGAGGCGGGACCAAAGAGCCAGAGCTCAACCCCCGCAAGCACAAATAGGTAAGTACAACTAGGGGAGTACACACAAACACACGCACGCACACACACACACACTATAAGAACCAAAATGACTTGAACAGAACACTCAGCAACACTCACTCAAGTGTGCGTGATTTGGGACACTCGTCGCCCACATATCCCTTGTATTTCTGACAAGAAATCGAACCCCCGGGAATCGAACCCCCGGTCAACAGGACTACGTATTCAGTCTGTTATCGTGACAGCTAAGTAAGTTGAGCATGTGAGTCCCAGTGTGAGCATGCAGTCTGGACCCATACACACCACTCACAACTGATGACATTCCAACTTTTCTCGAACAGTGTTTCGTTCACGTCCTGTGCTCGAAATGTCCCTCTATAAATGCTTCATCTACTTACTGATGACAAACTCAACATTGATGAACGCTTCTTTGGGGTCGGCGGCCACTTGAACGAGCCTAGCCTGAGGATAGGTCGTGGTAAGGCGGATTGGTCGTGATTAGGTCATGGTAAGGCCACGACCACGTGGTCCATGGTATCCGGTCCTTACATTAAATCCAAATAAAATATTTAACAGAAATAAAATTTGCATCTGGAGACACTGGAAATATTAATTATTTCAGTCCAGTAAATTAAAGTTTAATTACAAATAATGCATTTAATACAAAATTAATACAGCAACACATTAATACTTCCCTTCAAGAAGATTAGCATTTTGAAATTTCTACCACTGAGTCCTGAACTCTTCTGTATTTAAAACGACAATCCTCAAAGAACAGTCTCGCGTCGGTCTCCTGTAGCATGCAGTCCTCTTTTAGTTTTTCAGCATCATGACTACATTCACCATCACCAAGAACAAGAAATACTCGTCACTGAAGACGTAGAAAAAGCCTTTGATACAGTCTGACACGAAGGACTCAAACTGCCGTAACTTTGAGCTCCTACTCATGACAAATACAAAAAAATGGCTCCCGTGTAACAACTTAGACAACAGAACTATGCCAATTAAATTCCCCCAAAGACAGACATAGATGCTGCAGATCCGTTGGGATCCTGAGCTTCCAGAAACGCGCTGCAGATCCGTTGGGATCCTGAGCTTCCAGAAACGCGCTGCAGATCCGTTGGGATCCTGAGCTTCCAGAATCGCTGCAGATCCGTTGTGATCCTGAGCTTCCAGAAACGCTGCAGATCCGTTGGGATCCTGAGCTTCCAGAAACGCTGCAGATCCGTTATGATCTTGAGCTTCCAGAAACGCTGCAGATCTGTTATGATCTTGAGCTTCCAGAAACGCTGCAGATCCGTTGGGATTCTGAGCTTCCAGAAACACTGCAGATCCGTTGGGATCTTGAGCTTCCAGAAACACTGCAGATCCGTTGGGATCTTGAGCTTCCAGAAACGCTGCAGATCCGTTGGGATCCTGAGCTTCCAGAAATACTGCAGATCCGTTGGGATCCTGAGCTTCCAGAAACGCTCCAGATCCGTTGGAAACCCGAGTTTCCAGAGACGTTACAGATTCGTTGCTTTCGTGAACTTCCCAAGTCGCTACAGATCAAGAGCGTTCGTGAGTTTCCAGTGACAATATAAAAAAAGCATTACAAACTTACTGACATGACGCTCCCTCGGTGTTATTGAATTACAGTTCTCAGTAATGGACAGAACGCGAGATCTGATTCGAGGAATTTTGACGACAGAGTATATTGAACTCGATGCTTTTGACGAAACTCACCTTATTGGAAATGTATAGATATAGATCAATTTTTGCAATTGATAAGGCTAAATCCTTTTTCCAGACTCCTCTTATACGATCACTGAAGCGATCTTTATCAATTTGATACCTTCGAATGGGAGCTTTGACGTGTTGTGATGCGTTGTCCTTTGATGCGTTGGGATTTGACTTCATCGTAACGCATAAAGGGAAAGAATTCATCAGATGAATCTATTGTTCTGCACTTTCAAAGAATTAAATATTTTCCAGATGTAAATGTTGTTTACTTCTTGAGCATGTACGGTATTATGATTTAATATTTTGGCGTTTTCTTAACAGTAAAGAAATACAAAAACAAGTCGGAAATACAGAGAGCGGTAGAGGACCTGACAACGTACAGAACCTGACAATGTACAGGACCTGACAGCGTACAGGACCTGACAACGTACAGGACCTGACAACGTACAGGACCTGACAATGTACAGGACCTGACAATGTACAGGACCTGACTACGTACAGGACCTGACTACGTACAGGACCTGACTACGTACAGGACCTGACTACGTACAGGACCTGACAATGTACAGGACCTGACTACGTACAGGACCTGACTACGTACAGGACCTGACAATGTACAGGACCTGACAATGTACAGGACCTGACAACGCACAGGACCTGACAACGTACAGGACCTGACAGCGAACAGGACCTGACAACGTGCAGGACCTGACAATGTACAGGACCTGACAACGCACAGGACCTGCCAACGCACAGGACCTGACAGCGTACAGGACCTGACAACGTACAGGACCTGACAGCGTACAGGACCTGACAACGTACAGGACCTGACAACGTACAGGACCTGACAATGTACAGGACCTGACAACGTACAGGACCTGACAACGTACAGGACCTGACAACGTACAGGACCTGACAGCGTACAGGACCTGACAACGTACAGGACCTGACAACGTACAGGACCTGACAATGAAACAGTCCTAGATAACGAAGCTGAGTGGAAAACTTTAGTATTGATTTTTTATTACAAGTAGCGTAAACAAGGAGGCCTGGTCGAGGACCGGGCCGCGGGGACGCTAAGCCACGGAATCATCGCAAAGTAAGCAGCGTTAGGCTACAGGAGCCTGATCGACACTAACTTCACCCTAACCCAAGCTATCTAGTCGCCTCGGAGCATAAAGTGCGTTCCAGTGCCTTGAGTGCCTTCCTTCCAGTGCACTCTGGAAGGAAGTGGCCTTCCAGTGCCTTCCAGTGTCTCAAACGCTTGGAGGGCCCGAGGCCACCAAGACCTGTCACGGCAGACAACGAGGTCTGTCACGGCAGACAACGAGGTCTGTCACGGCAGACAACGAGGTCTGTCACGGCAGACAACGAGGTCTGTCACGGCAGACAACGAGGTCTGTCACGGCAGACAACGAGGTCTGTCACGGCAGACAACGAGGTCTGTCACGGCAGACAACGAGGTCTGTCACGGCAGGACACGGTGTCCTCGTCCTTTCTTAAATAAACAGGAACTGAGAGTGCTATTATTTTATTATTATTTTATTATTCTTTTGCTTTCCGAAGTCGCTAGAAATAGGTGTTGACAGACGAACAAGACAAGTTCACCACCCGTGGTTGGAGAAATTTATTAATTTATCAATCTTCATTTCATTTCATTCCTCATTTATCATTCCTCTTTTACTGTGTTAGTTTTCCTCGTTACTGTATGTCATCTCGACCTGCTTAAATACTCTCTCTCTCTCTCTCTCTCTCTCTCTCTCTCTCTCTCTCTCTCTCTCTCTCTCTCACTTTACCTCTTTATCTCCCTTTGCCTCTCTCTCTCTTTCTCTCTCCCTGATCTCGTTGTTGTCTCCACACTGCTCTTGAAGGAGTCGATCGACTATTGTCCCCTAAAGAGCACAGAAGCGGAAGAAAGGGAAGAGGAAAAAGAATTGAATCTTCTAGCATTTGTTCGACGCGCCATTGATGCGCCATCGTATGTTCTTGGATCCCACTTACAAGCTTCTGTGATCATCAATAGAATATATGGTTGTCATCCTATAACCACACCAGGAGAGGAATCCAGTCTTCTAACAGAATTCAGGACATCATTACGTTCCCATTACTTTCACTTCGATCTGCTTTTGCACTCCAGTGACCAGCTTTACCTTGGGCATTCAGGTTCAAGGCTCTAAGAGTAATTCGAGACATTATTTACGCTCGGGTGTCCTGCTCGGCAATGGTATCTGTTGTTCCTGCTCTCTCTACCTCTATCATCTGCAATCAGAAGCTTTGAACTCGCGTCATAAGCATCTTTGGAACCCTCATTTGTCACACTTTGATCCTGTCTCAAAGCTATCTTCAAACGCGTGTATTCGACTTCGAACATCTTCGAACTGTGTGCTCCCACTACTTGCAACGTGAAAAGAGGGAAGAACCGAGTCTTCAGACAACGTGTCAGGACTCCAAGAAAGGACAAAGTGGGGATCCATTGTAGGGCGAGAGCTTTCCATCTCCTCCATTGACTGTCTTTGTCGTGGCAAGAATGAGAGGTAAATCGAGGAAAAATGCCACTCAATGCGACCGTTTGAGTTCAATTGTAGGAGACATTGGACCGCCACTCGGCCAGGCGTCTCTCTACCATTCACAACGCCGCTATCTCTGAATGCCTCTAATTTTGGTGGGAACAATGGCACCGTCAGAGAGTTTCAGCCCACATCCTTCTGGCACTGGCTCAGGGCTGGTCTGACACTGGAACTGTGGCAGTTGTCATGTGATATTGACACTGAGTTAGATCCAGTACGGCAACAAATGGTCAGGATTTGCCTTTTTTCAGACGTAGACGTAGTTAGACGTAGTCTGGCACAAGTAATGAATCAGGTCTGACCTGTCAGTGAGTCGGGGCCCCACACTGGGTGGGTCTGACAGAGTCAGGTCGATGGAGGCAGAGACACGGGAAGTCAGCTAAAGTGAGGAACAACTCACAGCTTGGAGTTATTTACGTATATTGTGTACAGTGCACAATTTTCGTTGCCTTTCTTATATTTTATTATCAACTGTCAACGTCAGCCAGTTTAGGCCAACTGTCAACACTAGTAAATTAATACCAGTTGTCAACGCTGGTAAATAATACCAGCTGTCAACACTGGTAAATAATACCAGCTGTCAACACTAGTAAATTAATGTCAGCTGTTAATACCAGCTGTCTACACTAGTAAATTAATACCAGCTGCCAACACCAGCCAGTAACAATAAGAACCATATTAATAATAATAATAGAGCCGTTTCAATACAATAGTGAGGAAGGCATCGTGAGCCAACACTACACAGGGGTCGCGGTGATCATTACATAAGGATTGGACACGTTAAGCAGCCGCTGCCAGCCGTAGCCCAGAGCAAGGAACACGGCGGCCACTGGGTGTTGACACTGACCTCAGCACTGGGCTACGAGGCCGCCACACGGAACTGTGTATACAGGAGCGTCTCCCGCTAAGAACAGAGGACATTTACAGCCTCCCAGACTAGACAGTCGGCGAAGACGGAGGCGGTGAGTGGATTAGTTAGACGCGAGAGGGAAGAGCAAGAATCGCTGTTTAGTAAGTGCGTATACCTGGTTATCGGGACTTGCCGTGTATGTGTGCGAGAAAGAGAAATGGAAATTACACACACACACACACGCGTCGTTGGGATGAGGCCTTGGAGGCGTAAAACATGCGACTGTACACAAACCTTCCCTAAAAATGCTCTAGGATTTTGACACTATCGACCACATCGAAAGAAGCACTGTAACTCTGATGCTTCCTTCCACTAACAACCAGTGGCCTCGGTGGGTTAGGTGGCGTTGCCACAACGTGCAAAACACAAAGGGCTAACCTAACCAGAAACGTACGAACCCAACCCACCCACCTAACCTACCGGAAAAAAACATGGATATTAGCGAAAACCGCTATGCCTCTCACAGTACTTTGTACGTTGGGGGCCATAACGTTCAAAATACGACGTATTGGTTGAAAGGACCGGCTGTCTGGGTAGGGAAAATTTCCACTTAAAATTGGACACTTGTCACATCGTGGAGTTTTCCCGCGTGTTAAGAGGTGAGAGATTGCAACAATCGTGAGGGTCAGACTCTCCTCCCCCAGTTGGTTGACAGTCCAGAGGCGGGACCAGAGAGCCAAAGCTCAACCCCCGCAAGCACAATTAGACGCGTGCACGTCACAGTCACCAGACACAGACAGACTACTCCGGCTGGACGAACTGAGATCGTGAGGTTAACACCGGGGTGCAAATTAAAGGAGCAAAGTGTCACTAACCAAGACATTAACAAGCCAACGAACTCGACCATTCATCCTAACCCCTTCTTTCTCTCACTAACCTCTCGTTATCAAACACCCCCTCCCCTCTTTCCCCTTCCTCTTCCCCCTTCCCTTTCTCCTCACCTCCCCCTCCCCCACCCCCTTTCCTCTAGCCCTCTGTCCTTCAAACCCCCATACACAAAACAACTCATTCGGGCCGCTGGGGCGTGTTGCACAGTGTTAAGAAAACTCGTTTGCTTACAAGTTGTGTGGGTGTTGTGTCCCACACACGGGAGAGATGTAGCGGAGGAGAGAGAGAAGGAACCTGGAGGGGGAAAGATTTCAGCCGATTACGTCCAAGGAGACCTTTTGTTCCAGCACGAAAATTTATCTTCTCCTATGCTGCTCTGGGCTTAGGGAGTTGGAGGGGGAGGAGGAGATGTGTAAATATTATAGCGGTTAATTAACAATCAATCTCCCCAAGTAACTTAGCTTCAATGGCGTCGAGATAAGATTATGCGATACGAGGAGAGGGGAGAGAGAGAGAGAGAGAAGAAAGGAGGGAGGGAGAGTGAGGAAGAGATGGGGGAAAGGGGCATAAATGAGAGGGAGGGGCTACCCCCCTCCCCCAGGCTGTGATCATATAGCCAGTGTTTGAACGACATTATAATTACAGCAACACTAAAAGGTCGACATTGTCCCAACACTTTTTTGTTTGGCATCCATTACCATGCCCTGATACGTCGAGTCTGGCGTAAGATAACGCTAACACACATGCGATTTGGACAGTCAAGCAGTTGACTTTTGGAACGTATATTAGGCCCAACGAGCCGTGTGGGGGTGGGAGGGGGTGGCCTCTGGGGGTAAAACAATGTTATGACCAGCGATTTAGATTTTAGAACTGTTGACTTTTGAAATGGGATAATAGTCCTTGCGTACCATGTACGGAGAGCATAGTGGTTACGGAGAGCTTAGATAACACATAACTCATGCAAGCAGTTAAGGCCCTGCACCGGTTGACGTTCTAACGGTGCATTAGACCTTACGAACCTTCCGGAGAAGGGTGGGTGGGGGGGGGGTTTCGGGTCGAGAGAGTGCTAAACAACGGCATTGTTGAAGCAACCCAAGGATGCCGTGCCTCTCCGGTAGGACTAATTACCTGGTTTGACTAATTAATTGCCAAAGGTACATTATCTTTTTTATGTTTTGTTCAAGTGGAGAACACGCCGCTTTGCTGGACCCGGCTAGATTAATCCATAATCTGGGTAGTGAAAGAAATTTTTTTGTAACTGCTAATATACACATATTAATGTACAATAATTGTAAATAATTAAGACTCTGAAGTCAGACGTTTAGGGAACTGAAAATGTAAAATCAACTTAAGCTTTGACGATTACGAAAATATACAGTTTCGTGTTTTCTGGATTGGATACAGAATTGTAATTTGAATGTAACTTTGCATCAGCAGGCGAGTCATTAAGAATATTATCTTGGATATTTTATACATTAAAGAATTCATACACTGCCAGTCCGAATATAAAGTCTTTTGAATAAAAAATAATGACATGTGACAGGTGTATACATATGTGGCACTACATGACATGTAATACAACATGACAGGTGTTGTATCACATGTTCTATTACATGTGATACAACATAACTTGTGGTATAATGACCACAAAATACCAACAGTCGGTATATTATGAGATATACCCGTTATCTTGTAACTCCAAGATATGATATCAAGATATTCCAAGATTTTAGAAATAGGTGGAAGTATGGTTCCAAATTAACCCGTCCTCAGACCAAGTCCATTCCATCCAGCGGTCGACCCCAAAATACGCTCTCATCAATTTTAACATGCTGTTCATTTAAAATATGAATGTTCTCAAATATATAAATTAATATTGTTATACATTAGTAAATTATGCATATTTAGGCATTGGTTAGGTTAGGTTAGATTTGTAGTACGTGGGTGAAGCATTTACAGCGTTGTGGTTCGAACAACAGTCGTCAGCGAAGCACTTGTTCGAGAAGTGTTCGAACGTCATCAGTTGTGAATCGACTGTAAACCGTTTATCATTAATAAACCAGCCCGTCCTCCAAACAAAGATCCAAAAGTGATTCCATGCACCCGCCAACCCCCCTGTTTATGAATGAAAAGCGGTTTACACACGACTCACAACTGATGACGTTCGAATACTTGCGGAACGAGTGCTTCGCTCACGTCCTCTGTTCGAACCACAATTCTATAAATGTTTCACCCATGTACTTCAAATAAAAATAATCGCCAACAGAACCTAAACACCTGACCTAACCTAACCAATGCCTAAATATGCATAGTATGCTAATATATAACAATATTAATATATTTTTGAGAACATTCCTATTTAGAATGAACAGCATGTTAAAATTCATGAATGTGTGTTTGAGGTCCGCCGCTGCTTGGACGAGCATAGCCTGAGGACAGAGACAGACAGACAGACAGACAGACAGACAGACAGACAGACAGACAGACAGACAGAGAGGAGGGGAGGGAGAGAGAGAGAGAGAGAGAGAGAGAGAGAGAGAGAGAGAGAGAGAGAGAGAGAGAGAGAGAGAGAGAGAGAGAGAGAGAGACAGAGAGAGAGAGAGAGAGAGACAGAGAGAGAGAGAAAGAGAGGAAGGGGAGTGAGAGAGAGTGAGAGGCAGACAGACAGAGACAGATAGGGTTGTATATAGAGGACCTGATCCCTGGTATAAGAGAGAGAGGAGGGGAAGTGAGAGACAGAGAGTGAGCGAGAAGGAGAAACAGATCTGTGCACATGTTAGGGTGTACAAGCCCTTAATTAGCAGGTGTGTTGCACAGGTAGGATTCCCTAGAAGAAGGGAGGGAGGAAGGAGGGGGGTGTAAGAGCAGATTCAGATGTAGGAAAGGGGAGGAGAAGGAACGGCGGGCGGAGGAAGGGGGGTGGAGAAAGGGGGGGAGCTTCGTGCAGGGAGCCTGTGTTGACCAAGCAATTAGGATCAGCCACACACACACATACACACACAGACAGACACACACACACACACCGTGAGCTACCCTTACAACGAAGCCACAATACCGTGCTCTCCGGATTTAATCCCGTTCGTCTGTGTCATCCGACTGTAACATCAGCGCTGCGTATTTACACAAACGTAAATATATTATCCTCTTGTCAGAGACCTTGTGGATGTGTGTATAGCCGCAAGGAGGGAATAATCGCTTCTCCATCGGGGGAGGGAAGGATGGATGGCAACATTAAAAGATTCCTTCTTAATTTGGAGTGAAGGAGCCTGCCGAGGAGATGGTGTCAATACCCGCTGGACTAACAGAAAGAATAATTATCATTGTGTGCGCCGACATGATTCGATTTAGAGAGGAATTTGGGTGTTTGCTCTCGAGAATGGATCAATTTGCCACAAGGGAGAGAGAGAGCTTCGGCTATTCTGTGGGGTTCTTGCTTGCTTTGGTCTGTGGTTCTCTTGCTTATGTTGGTCTGTGGTTCTTGCTTGCGTTGGTCTGTGGTTCCTTTCCTTGCGTTACTCTGCATGTATTCTGCATGTTCTTCCTTGCATGTGTTGTTCTGTTCTTCCATAGCTTCGTTGTTTTGTAGTTCACTTGTTTGCGTTGTTCTGCGGTTCTATCGCTTGCGTTCTTCTGTTCCTCAATTGCCGGCGTTGTTCTGTAGTTCTCCTGCTTGTTCCGTTGCTCCTTTATTGTGTTATTCCCGAGTTTTCTTGCTTGCGTTGTTCATTTGTTCCCCTGGTTTGCGTCTTCCTTTGGTTCCTGGCTTCCGTTATTCTGCTGAATACTTGCTTGCGTTGTTCAGTTGTTCCCCTGGTTTGCGTCTTCCTTTGGTTCCTGGCTTCCGTTATTCTGCTGAATACTTGCTTGCGTTGTTCAGTTGTTCACCTGCTGCGTTGTTCAGTTGTTCTCTTGCTGCGTTGTTCAGTTCTTCACTTGCTGCGTTGTTCTGTTGTTCCCTTGCGTGCGTTCACCATTTTTTTTCCTGGTTTGAGTTGTTCTCTGATTACGTTGCTTGCGTGGTTCTGTTATCTTGATAAAGAGAGAGAGAGAGAGAGAGAGAGAGAGAGAGAGAGAGAGAGAGAGAGAGAGAGAGAGAGAGAGAGAGAGAGAGAGAGAGAGAGAGAGAGAGAGAGAGAGAGAGAGAGAGAGAGAGAGAGAGAGAGAGAGAGAGAGAGAGAGAGAGAGAGAGAGAGAGACAGACAGACAGACAGACAGACAGACAGACAGACAGACAGAATTATCATAAATATATTCAGCAGAAATTAAACCAAGAAACATTGTGTCCTTTAAACAACTGGTCAAGTATCGCCTCTTTTAAAACCAAGCAAAAAGACTGTCTTTACAGCTCGAGCAAAGAGAAAACACTTTGGCTCTTTCATTTCCCCCTCCCCCCTTCCGTTCCTAATTGGTATGGACGTCGCGGTGGGCAAAATTGGCTGATTATTGTGCCTCGGGTAACCAAATTGGCAGGCAACTAACGCCTCACCAATTCTCCCCATTGTCACCCAAAATTTTTGCTTTGCTGGGCGGAGTGTAGCGAGGGAAGGGTAGCCGGCTCAGGGAGAAAGCGCCCTTATGTACCTCTAACCCAAAGGGATGCGATTAGCCTGAAAAGTGCTTTGCTAGCCTAGGCAACTCTAACGAACGAGGTGTGAAAACTGGATTTTGACCTGTGCGTCCTGTGGTCTGAAGGGTCAGTTTGGCTGGTTTAACTGTGAATGGGTTTAGGTTGTTGTTGTCTAGCTAATGGGTTGAAGTAGAGGGGGGGGGGCTCTCTCCTCCAGTGTGGGGGGGGGTGAAGTGATGGGAAATTATTGTTCTGCTGAGTTCTTGTTTCCACCCCCCACCCACCCACCCCCCACCCACCCACCCCCCTCTAGACCCCTTCCCCAATAAGTTGAACATCCAAATCAGAAAAACTTATTTAAATTTTATTTCCTTCAATGCTTTGCTTTAGTTATTTTTACAGTGGTCGGAAATATTGGAAGATAATTCTCTGAGATGATGCTTAATTCCTTTTATGTATTTTATCCTTAAAGGAGACAATGACAGGCGAGTTATTCTCAGGGCTGCGACACATAGAAAATCTCTCGTTATAAATACCGTCTCGTGTCACCTGAAAGTTTCCTCAAAGTTGCCTAAAAGGTGCCTCAATGTTGCTTAAAAGGTGCCTCAAAGTTGCCTCAAAGTTGCCTCAAAGTATTGACAACGACTCCATGATAACAGTACACAATGTCTAATGAGATTGTTGGGTCATTTGCAACGCAATAGTTGCTAAATGTAGCAAATAAATATATGCCAATATTGAGATCGAGGACTAGAACCTAAGACCGGATCCGATCGGCTATATACACAGCGGCATGTATTACCCCTACAACGCAACCGGATATCAATTTACATCCAGGTCCCCAGGTGGCGGTCAGTAGCAGGAATAGATTATATAGAGTATCCTTACATACATAGATTCGTACATACATACATATGCAGGCGGGACCAAAGAGCCAGAGCTCAACCCCCGCAAGCACAACTAGGTAATTACATACATACATACATACATACATACATACATACATACATACATACATACATTAAAAAGTGTACGACATAGAGGAAATGGATAAAAGAGAATCCTAAAGAGAGAGGAAATAGAGGAAGGGACTGAGGAAAATGGAGCAAAGGGAGAAGGGTGCTGGTGATAGGGAGAGAGAGAGGGAAATGGCAAAAACGACGAAAGGCAATACAAGCAAAGGGAAATGCCAGGAACGAGAGGGAGATTGATAGGTTATGGGATGGAGAGAGAGAGAGAGAGAGAGAGAGAGAGAGAGAGAGAGAGAGAGAGAGAGAGAGAGAGAGAGAGAGAGAGAGAGAGGGCAGTAATCATCAGGAGAGAGTGTAAAGTGAGAATGATTATAAAACACCTGGACTACAAATGAGAAGGAAGTGGAGGTACAGAGTCCAACCACTTGGACCAACGGGGATCGAACGCCGACCCTGCAGGAAGCGAGGCTGCCGTTGTACCGACATGTCCAAGAGGACGGAAAGGAAGCTCTAGGGGTCTTTGGTTTCAATAAGCCTGGAGCCAACATGTTGGAGAAAACGCCATCATGTTGTTTTCATGTTGTCTTGTCACTTTCTCCCTAGACGCCAAAGAATGAAGAATAGTTTGGATGAAGAGAGGGCAGGAGGGAGTGAGGAAGGGAGAGAGTGAGGGAGGGAGAAAGGGAATGAGGGAGGGAGAAAGGGAATGAGGGAGGGAGAAAGGGAATGAGGGAGGGAGAGAGAGAGAGGGTTCACACTGCTGGTCCCCAACACTTGAAATCCTTCTTTTCGATGAGCCAAAGCTTGATTTTATTCACGAGTATTTAGAAAATTGTCTGAAGAACTTTTAATATTGAATTAAATAACAGAAAAGTCTAATATATATGTGTGTGTATGTGTATGTATATGTATATGTGTGTGTGTGTGTGTGTGTGTGTGTGTGTGTGTGTGTGTGTGTGTGTGTGTGTGTGTGTGTGTGTGTGTGTGTGTGTGTGTGTGTGTGACTGTGGAGGAGCGACGAAAAGTGTGGCAGAAAGTGTGTGAGGGGGGGGGGAAGATGCAGGAGGAAGACCTTCTCGCCTACCCCCAGCCTGTCACCAATCCACCGGACACATTTCCTTGCCGATACACAAAGTGGAGACAAAATTCAATTCTGGTGGTTTGTCTCGTGTGATCGACTCGGCCCGGGGTAATCGAGTTTGGCCGGGGGACAAGTGGACAGCTCTGCTTATCTTCAATTTAGCCGCCTGTCCAGTGGAGGGAGGAGTGTGTGGAGCAGGGAGAAGCACCTGCCGCAGTCGCCGGCCTGCTGCCCGCACTACTGCCTCCGGCCTGCTGCCCGCACCACTGCCGCCGGCCTGCTGCCCGCACCACTGCCGCCGGCCTGCTGCCCGCACCACTGCCGCCGGCCTGCTGCCCGCACCACTGCCGCCGGCCTGCTGCCCGCACCACTGCCGCCGGCCTGCTGCCCGCACCACTGCCGCCGGCCTGCTGCCCGCACCACCGCCGCCGGCCTGCTGGCCGCACCACGGCCACCAACACCACCAGGCTGAGGCCATCGAAGAAAAGAATTAAGAAGGAAGTTCACGAAGAGCAAGAAGAGGAAGATGGTAACGGACAGAAGAATAAACGTGGATACGAAGAGGATAACAAAAAGTAGGTTGCGAAGAAGAGGATAAGGAAAGGGTAAACCAAATGAGAGGATAAGAAAGTAATCGACCCCGAAGAGGCAAAACAAAAAGGATGATATAAAGACGAATGAAAATGAAGATATTGGCAAAGAAGAGAAAAAATAAAACATATCAATAAATGGGAGCAGAACAAGAGCGTTTAATAAGGCTGTAAGCAAGAGGAAAAGGATCGACAAATGAAAAGCAATAACAAAGGACATGTTGGCGACCACGACGTGATAACAAGAACAGTGCCAGGAAGGTGAAGAGGCAATAACTAATGAGAGAGAGAGGTAGAGAATAGTGTTGGAGAACATGGGGAGAACTGAGATAGAGAACATGAGGACGAGAGAGCTGGGGAACCTGGGGAGAACTGAGTTAGAGAACATGAGGACACAAGAGATGGGGAACACGGGGAAAATTAAGTTGAAGAACAATGGGGGACGAGAGAGCTGGAACACGGGAAGTGGTATCAATCCTACTTCTCTTTCCCTTGTCCCAACACCTATATTTTCATTGTAAATATAGTCAGTCACCAGAATACAGTGGTTACTAGTTCCTAATGAAACGTTTTGATCTATCATTATATCTACTCCACTCAATGTGTATATTAGGTCAACCCTAGACAATTCATCTCTCATCTAAGCTATTTTTCTGATATATATTAGAAGAGTTTTTTTTTTGCAGCTTCTGCTCCCGTCCTTAAATATTTATCTTAACTGTGGCAGTTTCATAGCTCGCAGTCCTTTCGGTCTCCTGGCTCTTAATACCATTTCAATCTCCTTACACTTGCTGGTGTTGAACTCTAGCAGCCATTTCTCAGACCAGCTCTGCAACCTATTCTGTGGGAACCGACCTGTGAGATTTATATTTATTTAATTTATATGAATTTATAGAATTTATATTTACGTTAATTTATATACTTCGATAGCAATTTGTATAATGATAAGTGGACTGTATTTCTGCAATAATCTCTTAATCTCACAAATCGATCCTCTACACATTAGGGGGGTTTATTAAATTAATATATATGCAGCCAATCAAACTGCAGAATTAACTACATACATTGAAAAGGTTCCTTATCTTATTTGTACAGCAGGTATAACCAGGATGTAGACCACATTTTCCCTCTTTGAGGTAGCTTCCACGTGCTGGTAACTGAAGCACAAACATGCTTCCTCGTCTTGACCTGTTAAAAGGGCGCTAGCTGTGAAGCCAGAAACCTAGTATATGACAGGTATTTCAGAGAAACATTGTACATGGAACAATAAAGACCTGGCTTAATTACCTTTAGTATGAGGCGATTTCGCGTTCTAACCGGAAAACCCTACCCAATGACATTAATGGCCACTAATGATAGATAATGGGTTTCGGATAGACACTTAACTTGAATTTGTAGACAGCGTGTTGATAATGGTACACTTTTAGTTTCCATAACACTACGTCCAAGTAAATTTAACAGGAGCCGAATTTGCTCCCGTGTGAGCCTCTGGTCTAGTATAAACAACAATGGCTGCCCTCCTTCCCCCTGACGCCTGGCTTACATTGTCCAGATGTCCAAAGGTGATAGAAGGGTCACATTTACTCTACTTTAATATTGATAATTAAGTTAATTTATATAAGATGTTTTTATGATGGTAAAGTCCAAAGACTAATGTATTTAAGAATAATTCCCACCATAATAGGTGGTGAATTATAATAGTGTGTGGTGATGATATCCCGTTTTCTTTAGACGGTAATTCCACTACAAGTTACGTTTTCTATGGGTAACTTGTTTATACAATACAGCTATTATCTGTATGATATAAAATGGTGTCGGATTTTCCGACATAATTCCCCAGGGGCTGCTCACGGGTCGAAGTCCTAATTAGAACAGACGAACACCGATACTCCTCCTTCGAATTATTAGATTAATTTGATGTTAGTAGTTAGTAATCACACATTTGTGCGTCTGTTCGTACAGGACGGATGTCCCGTACTAGAGTTGCAGGGGTTAGAAGTCTAATGCGATTTCATTTCCCTGTCAACTCTTGAAAGGCTAATATTCAAGCCTTATTACATATTATTTAACCCAGAAGACTGGATGTGATCAAGTACTACAGTCAAGTATGATTCAGGGACTGCAGTGAGATCAGTGACATCAGATATAACTTGAAGTTTCTTCAGGTAACTGGTCACTGATATATAAACACTGAGGCCCATGGAATACATCTTGATTAAATAATAAATGTATCAAATCAGTCATCAGATTTATTAGGGTTTAATTTAGTTAATTGATTCAGAAGATTGAATAGCTCATCATTAAAGTAAAGTATGGTTCTGAGACTGCAGTGGGTTCAGTGACATTGGTCGCAGTGACTTGTAGCTGTTTTAGGCTACTGTTCACTGATTTGCCACTGAGGCCTCATGAACTCATCTCCAGCTTTAAATGATGATACTAACATCAACCTCTGTTGGTATAGTTAGCTGTAATCTCCTAAGTATAATGCTACTGGAGAAATATAATCAGCTGACAAATTTAGATTTCTATTGGTATTGTTTATCTGCAGGCATAGGTCTCCTCAGGCTTGATACTGGGCCTGAGAGTAATTTACCTCCTGCAGAGTTTAACATGGTTATACCCTGATATTTAGTAGGGCTACCGATGAATCGATGACAATAGTCTGTCCCTACAAGGAGACCGAAGTCGGTGAGGTGATCAGACTTAATATTATCTGCCAATTTTATTCCTCTATTTCTCAGGAATTTGGCTGTTGCTCTCAGACCTTGAACTTGTAGGTCTACTGGTATTTTGTCCACCACAATGGCTTGTACTCGACAGACGTACCTGCCTAAGCGTACTGATGGTTGTACCACCTGGTAGACTTGAGGTCCTGCATCTGTTACAAACCCTGAGATGTTGAATGACGTCTGGGCTACAGGCCTTAATTGTAGTTCATCTGCCAACTTTTTAGTGATATATGTTCTCTGGGATCCTTGGTCAAACAACCCACGGGTATGGACCTTGGCCCTCTTATTCAGGATGGTAATTTGGGCAGTAGGCAAAGTCGTATTACCTTTAGACTTTGCCGATTGGACACTCTTTGTTTGTTGCACCTTGCAGTACTGTACTGTGGTGGGAATGCTATCTTCCACCTTGGGGTTTGGAGACGTTGTTTTGGTGTCTCTGCACAATGCTGCATGGTGCTGACCTTTGTTACACCTATTACAGGTGTGTAATTGGGTATCACAGTCGATGATGTTATGTTTCCTGAGGCACCTCGTGCAATGTTGCAAATCTTTGAGTCGCTCAACACGGGCGTCACTATCAGGAAAATTAGAGCAGTGGTATATTGAATGTTTCTCATTGCAGAACAAACATGTTCCATAGCTTCCAGTACCCTTTGGTGTCACGTTCTTGGGTGACACAGTAACTATAGGCTTGGAGGGTCCCACTGCATATACGCCCACACTGCCACTGTTCCACTTTGGTGTTGAATTATATTGTCTAGATTGATTTGGAGTACCTTTGGTACTCTGTGGTTTACTATTATTGGTTTCTGAGGGTTTACTTGGTGGTTTTAATTTGTCATGTGTTCGTAATTGATGAACTACTGACTTTAAACCTTCAGATATTTCATTCATGGATAAGATGCTTTTATTGTAATGAGCACTCATTTGTCTCAATATGTCCCTAGGTATTTTCTCCTGGACAATTATTTTCAAGACCCACTCAGCCCCGTTTGTATCTGCTGTCAGGCTGAGGGCATTGATCAGTGATTCTACCTCCAGCTTGAAGACTTGGAGTGAATCAGCTGAAGCCTCCGGTGGGGGTAAATGCAACAGCTCATGAACTAAATGTGATGTTCTTACTTCTGGATCAGCATAATTATCCTTGAGGAGTTTTACTGCCAGATCATAGCCGTCATTAGTTAATCTCAGATGGGATACTACTGTTTTAGCCTCACCTGATAATTGGCCTTGCAAATAAGAGAATTTACTACTCTTTGGTAAAGATTGTTTTGAGTCTACAAGGTCAACGAATTTGTTTCAAAATTCGTCCCAATCTTCCTCATCTTTTCCTGAGAAAGTGGGTAAATTAATTGGAGGGAGTCGAGCTTCTGCTTGACTCGTATTAGATGCAACTGTTGTTGTTGTTGCTGTTGCCTTGTTCTGGGCAATTAATTTGACATAAGGCTGTAACGTGGCCTGAGTGTGATCTTCATAATTCGCAAGATCAACCATAATGTCGTCTATTTCTGTTTCTGATAAATTAGTGTTGGCAAGTTCAGCCACATATGTTGCTATTTGACATTTGATTTGCTCAAATTTACCTGCAGCTGCTTGATAATAGCTTTCCAGGTCAGCATAATCAACTTGAGATTGTTGTGACAAATCTTCACATTTCTTGATCTGTCTTGTTAAGTGGCCTTTAAGACCTGCAAGGGTTCTTTTCATTCTCCCTGCATTATTCATACTGGCTAGTTGGAGAAGCCTTGTGGGACTTGTACTTGGGCTGCTCATAATACTGAACAAGCACTGCTGGTAGCCTAGGGTAAATTCTGCACTCACTAGGCAATAATCCTACCTCTACTAGAGGTTAGCACTTAAAATTAATACACATTATATATATACAATCATACACACTAATGATTTGAGTGATAAACCAGTGTCACTGGAAGTACCTTTAGGTTAGCTCTTCTATATCACCCTAGGATGGTAGAGACACTAATTAATCACTCAAAGGTGTAATGATCATAAGTAAATTATTATATACACAACTCAACTCGAGTTGATAAAAATTACACCCAAAATAGGATCTGGACCATTCATTAATGGTGTTAGGTTATTCAATATAGTACAACTGACTATGGTAATAATGGGACTAGGATGAGCAATAATAGTTCAACTAGTCAATGGTTAATATCCTACCCTGTTGTGGGTTGGCAATTAGTAAATATTATACTGTGATCACTAGTGCAATATATATTAAATAATTCTCTATTTTGGAGAAATAATATACACAATTATTGATAATAGCCTCTTAATTAGCCTCTATGAAACTTCTAATATTATCTAGAAGTATTAAATATTATTAGTGACCTCGCGAAATAAACTCCACAAAATTCGTAGATAATCTCTCGCGAAATGTAACACCACGAAATCCGTGAACAATCTTGCGAGGACACAGCCACTAATTTGGCTGGCTTCTATATTAGCGCTGTCATTTCACGAAATAACACGCCACCAAATATCTGTGGGTGTCCCTGAAACCGCTGATGAGGCAGATCTGAACTGAGCGGGGCTCGTGAACTCGCACGAGTCAACGCCGCCGTCTTGACTGGCTTTGTTTAAATAACACTGCACTAGTATATTTAATGAATCCACTGGTTAACTGGTTCATCCGGTACTAATATGACCAAATGTGGGTTCAAAGGACCGAATATTCCGGTTCCGAAGGTCCAAATAATGTGGGAACCGACCTGTGAGATTTATATTTATTTAATTTATATGAATTTATAGAATTTATATTTACGTTAATTTATATACTTCGATAGCAATTTGTATAATGATAAGTGGACTGTATTTCTGCAATAATCTCTTAATCTCACAAATCGATCCTCTACACATTAGGGGGGTTTATTAAATTAATATATATGCAGCCAATCAAACTGCAGAATTAACTACATACATTGAAAAGGTTCCTTATCTTATTTGTACAGCAGGTATAACCAGGATGTAGACCACATTTTCCCTCTTTGAGGTAGCTTCCACGTGCTGGTAACTGAAGCACAAACATGCTTCCTCGTCTTGACCTGTTAAAAGGGCGCTAGCTGTGAAGCCAGAAACCTAGTATATGACAGGTATTTCAGAGAAACATTGTACATGGAACAATAAAGACCTGGCTTAATTACCTTTAGTATGAGGCGATTTCGCGTTCTAACCGGAAAACCCTACCCAATGACATTAATGGCCACTAATGATAGATAATGGGTTTCGGATAGACACTTAACTTGAATTTGTAGACAGCGTGTTGATAATGGTACACTTTTAGTTTCCATAACACTACGTCCAAGTAAATTTAACAGGAGCCGAATTTGCTCCCGTGTGAGCCTCTGGTCTAGTATAAACAACAATGGCTGCCCTCCTTCCCCCTGACGCCTGGCTTACATTGTCCAGATGTCCAAAGGTGATAGAAGGGTCACATTTACTCTACTTTAATATTGATAATTAAGTTAATTTATATAAGATGTTTTTATGATGGTAAAGTCCAAAGACTAATGTATTTAAGAATAATTCCCACCATAATAGGTGGTGAATTATAATAGTGTGTGGTGATGATATCCCGTTTTCTTTAGACGGTAATTCCACTACAAGTTACGTTTTCTATGGGTAACTTGTTTATACAATACAGCTATTATCTGTATGATATAAAATGGTGTCGGATTTTCCGTCATATTCAAAACCATCCTGGAGAATCTTACAATCCTCATCTGTCTCAATACTCTTCATTAGTTTTGCATCATCTGCAAACATCGACACATATCATCTGCAAACATCAACATATGAGGAATTGTATGGGACCCAGCTCCGATCTTTGAGGCACCCCGCTTGTAACTCTACGCCAATCATACTCCTCGCCCCTCACCGTCACTAACACATGTTTGTTAGGTAATTCCTTACCCATATTAATGCGTTGCCACCTACTCCCGCCTGGCTCTCAAGTTTGTATAGAAACCTCCTATGTGATACTGTATCAAGGGCTTTTTGGCAGTCCAGAAATTCACAATCTGCCCAGCCTTCTCTGTCTTGCCTTATTTTCATTACCTTATCATAAAACTCCAGGAGGTTCGTCAGGCATGATTTCTCCCTCTCTAAAGCCGTGTTGTTGTATACTTACAATCCTAATTTTTTTCTAGGGTGCAACTAGTTTTAACCTTATAGTTGTTTCAAGTACTTTGCAAGGAATGCTTGAGAGTGACACTGGTCTCTAGTTAAGTGTCTCTTCTCTGAGTGTTAGCTAAGACATTTAAGAAGAATTACCCAAAAATATTTTTATTCACTTCTTATACAATTATAAAATAAGCAATTAACAACATTCCGCATATAGGAGCAATACATTCACTCAAAGATTTAATATATATACATAAACATAATTATTTCAGAGGTAGAATTCCTTCTTGAAAATGGTAATCATATATGAGGATCAGTAGTTTCAGATATAAAAATTACATCAATTAATTTTCATAACAAATATTTTGATGGATATACTCCATCATCATCATCATCATTTACCCCCATCCCTATATTAATATATTACGGATATTAATATTCTTAATATCCGTAATATTCTTAAAAATATTAACATGCTTTTCCTGTAATATATTAATATAATACTATATTAATATACATTTATATTCTAAATCCGTAATATTCTTAAAAATTCCTATACCCATATTAGCTTTCAGTTTGTTTACCAATATCATACTTTTTTGGAAACTATTTAAAACCTTAACCCTTTGACCTTGTTGTCTTTTTTAAATGTCTCGACCGAAACTTTTGGTAAGTGAAGGTGAGGGGGGGGGAGGAGAGTATATACGTCATGAATATGTAATCACCGTATATGCGATCATATATATATATGTATATATCTTGCCACTCAGGTTTGTTTCTTGAGCGTGTTTCTGGAGATGTCTTGCTCAGCCCTGAGCCGTCTGCTCACTCCAAACGACCTTACGCTACTGACTTCCATTTGTCGTCGACTAGAACTCAAAATCTTGTGTTCTGTTTACATGGACTAAATGAGATCGGGGTTAAACAATTCCGAGACTTCGACTCTATTTTTTGTGTCTTCTTGAAGTCAGTTGTTAGGTTATTTTACGTTATATTTTCGATTCTGTTTATAACTTAAAAAAATTTTTTACTTCTTATACAGTATCTCTGTTTAGGTTTTTATTGTCCTAGTCTTTTAATGATATTGATTTTCTTAAATCATTGAACTTTTTTATTGATGGTTTTTAGTTAATTTCTGCTTTGTGCTCTTTTTAATCACCGATAATGGAGTATATTCTCCGAAACGATACCTTTGGGAAATGAATTGATATTTGTATTTTCTCTGCTACTAATTTTCCTCATGTGTACAAGTGTTTACATATGTACACATGAGGAAATGTACACATATTTACATATGTACACTGAGGAAATGTACACATATTTACATATGTACACTGAGGAAATTGTACATATTTACAAATGTACATATATGTACACATATGTTTACATATGTACACATGAAAAAAAATATGTTTACATATTTATCTATTTATTATTTATTTTGGGGAAACTTCTGTCAATAATCGAACTCGGGTCTATAATAGTCTATAAATAGTCTGATCTATAATACTCTGTTCTCTATATCTACTTAATTCATTTTGTAACTCAGGTTGACTATAGGAAGTTCATCCACTCCTCATCAATGTTATTTTGTTCAACATATTACACAACAAAAACATTCTTTCTCCAGTATTTTCTTAACTCACGTCTTAATTTTACCTCTCAAATGGCAGTGTTTCATCTCCCAGTCTATCTGATCATAATTCTCAAAGATTATTACTTTTAGTCTCATATATATAATCTATGTTAATGATTAAGAGGCTGACTAGATATCCAAGAACAAAAAAATAGCATACTAGCCTCTTCTCCACTCTCTCTCTCTCTCTCTCTCTCTCTCTCTCTCTCTCTCTCTCTCTCTCTCTCTCTCTCTCTCTCTCTCTCTCTCTCTCTCTCTCTCTCTCTCTCTCTCTCTCTCTCTCTCTCTCTCTCTGGAAAATGTGCCTAGTATATCCATTATACTTTAACAAGCCAATGCACTCCTGAGGAAAGACATATATGTACAAGGAATCTATGTTAATTATATATTAAACCTAACGGACAGAGCACCAACACTACAGAGACGAATTTCAGTGTCTTGTAACCCGACGTTTATGATTCGTTTGTTAGTCGTTAAGTGTCAAAAATATCAGTAGTTACTTTAATTTTATTACTTAACAATGCTGAAGTACAAACATACAGCTTCAAACATTTACAAGGAAATTATTATTATTTACTTATAAGTATCACGTTAGGTAAAATATGTTAACTAAAAGCAGGGAAAATGATGGTCATCCCCAGCATCTAATAGCCACTTACATAGCAGCAATAACTAGTGTTTAAATACTTGGGTCAAGGGGCCAGATTCACGAAGCAGTTACGCAAGCACTTACGAACCTGTCCATCTTTTCTGAATCTTTGACGACTTTGTTTACAATTATTAAACAGTTAATGAGCTCCGAAGCACCAGGAGGCTATTTATAATAATAACAACAGTTGATTGGGAAGTTTTCATGCTTGTAAACTGTTTAATAAATGTAACCAAAGCCGTCAAAGATTGAGGAAAGATGTACACTTTCGTAAGTACTTGCGTAACTGCTTTGTGAATCCGGGTCGAGGTTACTGAGTTATTCTACTCAGCAATTCAAACGTGAAGCAATTCTAAAATAGCAAGATCAACCTTGCAAGAAGGAGTTAGATGATGAAGTCCTTATAAGCGAAAGCGTAGTTGAGGAGTGATCTATCTTGAGATGAATTCGGGGCTTAGCGTCCCCGCGGCCCGGTCCTCGACCCGGTGATGGTCATGGATAGCGTACAGTTTTACTTGTCTCAGTTGCTTCGACTCTCCAAAAGCCTCACTTGACTTTGTCCTCCGAACTCTTATATTTGATGACAGCCCGTCCTCATCAACAAAGATCAAATACTCATTAATCCAGCCGACAAACCCCATGTTTATGAATGAAAAATCGTTTTCACACGACTCCCAACTGATAACGTTCGAACATTTCTCGAACAGTGCTTCGCTGACGACCTCTGTTCGAATCGTAACTCCGTAAATGCTTCACCCCACGTACTGCAAATGCAAATAATCGCCAACAGAATCTAAACACCTAACCTAACCTACGCCTAGCTATACACACAACTTAAATATATAATAATATCAATGTATAAATGAGAACAAACCTATTTTTAATACACAGTCTGTTGAAACGTGTCTTGGCGGGCAGCCGCGACTTTAACGATCCTGGCCTGAGGACAGGTTGCCGCTGAAGCACTTTCACCATTGATTAGGCACCTATTGCTCTTTTATATCCCAGCTTCTTGTCCTCGTATCCCAGTTCTTTGTCCTCGTATCCCAGCGCCTTGTCTGTTTATTCAGAGGTACGCAGCCATACAGATCCAGCGCTTTCTCCTGCTAATTACCTTATCTTATCTCGTCAGTCTTCCACCTTAAACTTGCATATCTTTCTCTCCTCTACTCTTTATCCCAAGACTCTTGCTCTCAGGAGCTCCGAGTTTTGAGCTCTATATAGCAGACTAAAGCACTCTTGTCTCTCATTTTGCGGCTACACAATTTGTTTTTAAGCAGCTCGTAAATGTGTGTGTTTTTGAAGAGGAAGAACGGACTGGACATTAATCATGGCAGGGGCATAGACCTGTGCCCCTGCCAATCATGCCCAGGGCACAGACCTGTGCCCTGTCAATCTTGCCCAGGGCACAGACGGGGTAGGCTTCAGCATGCTTAGCGTCACATATCAAGTTTCAGACAAAGACTCATCGGTTTTTATGTACTATTTTCGCATCAAGTGCATCTTTTTTATTCACATATTAGACCATCTCCAGTTTCATCTCCTCCCACAATGGTCATTCCTTCGATCACTTCTTATCAGTTACCCTAGATCAGTGACCTCCTCGTAGATGTGTTCGGGGGTCGGTGGGTTCTGATTGTCGCGGTCGAGTGACCTTTGACCCGGTCTCACTTCACCTACAGGCGTTGTTGACCTCGACGATTTCTGAACGCTTGTACCCCCACCGGAACTTCCATCGCAAACAGGATAATTGGCGTATTCTGTTACACTAATATTTTCATACACTGGTTCCTGTATGCTTGTAGGTTCTGTTAAGACGTTTCCGATATTTAAATAAACGTGATCTCCAAGTTCTGGGCACAAGAATTTTGCCATATTATCATTAGGAACATTGCTCCCTGACTCTCCCTTTCTCTCTAGGGTCCTACTTATATATTCCAAGTCAACGTAGGAGTAAGGACCGTCGTTATTGGAAGCGGAATGTACTGGATTCAATTTAATTAACCCGACTGAGTCGGGTACGTTCCGCTGCGGATGTGTCTGTATTAAGCGAGCCAGCTCTAAGATTTTGGACTTAGGAGGAGCGGCAGGCTCCTGATCCTTCCCTGGGCCCTCGGGATCCTTCCCTGGGCCCTCGGGATCCTCTGTGGTGGTGCTGGTGGTCGGGTGTTTCAGCCGGCGACGCAGGTAGAAGGCGTACACGACGGCGCACAGGAGCAGTACAAGCAAGAACCCGAAGCCAACGCCGATGCCTATGTTCATGGCTGAGTCAGTATCGGGAGTGGGTTGGGTAGTAGTGGTTGTTTGGGTGGTGGTGGTGGTGGTGGTGGGTTCGGTGGTGGTGGTGGTGGTGGTGGTGGTGGTGGTGGTGGTGGTGGTGGTGGTGGTGGTGGTGGGTGGGGCGGGAGGCTTTGCAGTCATTCCGACGGAGTTGAAATATCTTGATTTCTGTGGATGAATTAAGGAAATAAATAACAAATAAGAATGATTACTACGTGTGTGACCATAAGCTTGCAAAACACATGTACTGACCTTACGCAGACCTGGTCGTTGAAGGTCACGACCTGGTCGTTGCAGGTCACGACCTGGTCGTTGAAGGTCACGACCTGGTCGTTGAAGGTCACGACCTGGTCGTTGAAGGTCACGACCTGGTCGTTGAAGGTCACGACCTGGTCGTTGAAGGTCACGACCTGGTCGTTGCAGGTCACGACCTGGTCCTTAACCCAAGACCGTCCACACTTCCGTTGTTTCAAGATAATGTAGATTTCCCTGCAAAAGATTAAGTCCAGTTCATCATTAGGTCCAAGAGGTGAACGTCTGATCTAAATGAGAAATTATTGGCTGAATTATACATTTATAAACAGACTGACATTATTTGGGTCTCTCTCTCTCTCTCTCTCTCTCTCTCTCTCTCTCTCTCTCTCTCTCTCTCTCTCATATTAATTGCAATAATTATAATTATAATAGAACTAAGAGTAATAATTTTGGTATTAATATTAGTATTGTAACAAATATTGGAATTAACAATAAAATTGCTGAGACATTTGTAATCCAACCATTACTAAGGGTAATGATATGGATAATAAGAAAAGTACTCGTATTAATTAAAGTTATACTGGTATAATATACTGGTTATGTTATTTGTAACAATAATTACAAATAACAATAAAAAGATAGGCACTTGTTGGTGAATCATATGAGTTCCGCCAGGAGGCCCTGTGCAATGTAGGTGGGAGCAGATTATAGCATTATTTGAATGTGATTTCATCTTAGGTTTGTGATACTGTATGATACGCTTGGAAGAGATAAAAGCTGCTTTATGATCCACAGATTCATCAACACACACACACGGAGGTTTCTGTGCTAGTAACAACGACTGGTGCATCATTTGTAAAGCAGAATGCAAGGTGAGAGTTTAACTCCTATAGTGCTTGTGCTATTTTGTAATACGCCACTGCGTATTACATGGGGATAACTCATATCGCACCGACGGGTTTCCCTCTTCTATATTCGTGCTTGTGTGTGTGTGCTGATTCTTCCGTTGTCAGCTCCGTCATCGAAGTCAACATATGAACACTTAGAGTCAAGAAATCCAGCCACAGAGAGACCGGGCCTCCAGCAGAACTGTTCTTACTCACCAATGTTTGACAGTTTTGTATAAAGACTGGTTAGTACACTTTGACTGGTGAGTATTCATCACTAGGTGAGTACACAACACTAGGTGAGTATCTAAGCTATGCTTGATCTACAACGTGCCTCTAGCTAGCCCTCAAGCGACAGAATGTACTTTGGTCAGAGTCAGCGTTGGTAACGCTAGAGATGTAATCGATGGTTTTCGGGATTCGTAGTCAGCTCTCAAGCGCTAAAATATACTGTTAGACATCAGTGCTATATTACGATTCTAAACTTCTACTTGATCAGCTCTTAACTATCCCTCAAGCATCGCATTGCATCGTCACATTAATTTAAATGTGTGAGATTCACACCGGAAAGAACCCATACGAGACAGGAGCTAAATTATGTAAGAATTCCCAGAATTTCTCGACTCTCAAGTGTAATGTTTGAATTCTTAACCAAAGAAATTTATGAGCCATAAAATATTACAAAATTGGCCGATGCCTATTACGTTCAGGTGTAGTTCAGGATGAGACATTTAGCCACATTTCTTTACAATTGATGCCTCAGTTCACCTAACAGTAAATAGCCTCCTATGAGTTAATAAACTATTGTGAGTAGCATCTCGTGAAAGGTAAGTTGTTGGCCTAATGGGACCTCCAGAAGTCTTACATTTTCCAATTTGAAAGGTGATTATGAACCACATAATAAACCTCACCAATTTGTGCTGGAAAGCCATGCATTTGTTCCTAACAAGTTGATTCTGAAGCTGTAGAAACCTCCAAAGAAAGTTGAATGGAGAACTGCATAGTCGTTCTGGATATGAGAAGGGAACGACACGAGGTTATCAGCACCACTGTGGTGCAAGGGAGGCCGATACAGGAGCAGGGAAGTCACTGTCGAGGAGGGCTGGAAAACTCACTGCTGCAGGATTCACACATTAAGTGACAGGAGATCCTAACACAGTGTAATAAGGTCTCCGAACACTGCGTGACTAGGTCCCCGAACATTGCGTGACTAGGTCTCCGAACACTGCGTGACTAGGTCTCCGAACACTGCGTGACTAGGTCTCCGAACACTGCGTGACTAGGTCCCCGAACACTGCGTGACTAGGTCCCCGAACACTGCGTGACTAGGTCTCCGAACACTGCGTGACTAGGTCTCCGAACACTGCGTGACTAGGTCTCCGAAAACTGCGTGACTAGGTCTCCAAACACTGCGTGACTAGGTCTCCAAACACTGCGTGACTAGGTCTCCGAACACTGCGTGAGAGAGGAGGTAACACCAGAGCAGCGAGTATACAACACAGCTGGTGTTGCACGACTGTTTGTCGCCCCCCGGCTCACACAACACAGGAAGGATGAGCTGATAGGAGTGCTAGTGACGCAAGGACTCCTGGTGACGTTGTCTTGGTCACGTTGTCCTGGTGACGTTGTCTTGGTGACCTAGTCCTGGTGACCTAGTCCTGGTAACCTAGTCCTGGTGACGTAGTCCTGGTCACGTAGTTCTGGTGATCTAGTCCTGGTGACCTAGTCCTGGTGACCTAGTCCTGGTGACGTTGTCCTGGTGACCTAGTCCTGGTGACGTTGTCCTGGTGACGTTGTCCTGGTGACCTAGTCCTGGTGACGTTGTCCTGGTGACGTTGTCCTGGTGACCTAGTCCTGGTGACGTTGTCCTGGTGACGTTGTCCTGGTGACCTAGTCCTGGTGACGTTGTCCTGGTGACGTTGTCCTGGTGACCTAGTCCTGGTGACGTTGTCCTGGTGACGTTGTCCTGGTGACGTTGTCCTGGTGACCTAGTCCTGGTGACCTAGTCCTGGTGACGTTGTCCTGGTGACGTTGTCCTGGTGACCTAGTCCTGGTGACGTTGTCCTGGTGACGTTGTCCTGGTGACGTTGTCCTGGTGACCTAGTCCTGGTGACGTAGTCCTGGTGACGTAGAGAGGGGCATCTCACGGCTGCCTATTCCTAGTTTTGAGGAGTTGAGAGGCGAGTAAATCAACGAAAAACGGAAATCAAAGATGCAAAAGTGTTTTTTAAACCACTTGAACAATACCAAGAACATTTATAAGAGATCTGGAATGTATATGATTTACTTGTAAGAGACTTGAAGAATGTCAAACGCACTCGTGGAAGAAGGCTTATATGTAGCCTTCAACGATACCAAAAAGATCTTTAAATATTATTCAATAATAAATCATTCTGAAACTCCCAAAAGTTCAAGACTAAAAAAATAATAAATAATCGACATTTTGTTTTTAATTTACTCAATAACACCAATAACGTTGTTATTTCATTAATTCGTTTTGTTTCGACTTCTCTGTGTTAAAGGTAAATTTCATTGACTTTAGATACTAAATCCATCAGTCGCTGACTTGAGATTCTTAACCCAACTCTTATTGATTTATCATCTTCATTGACTATCTTTATTTACTGTTTATTTACCTCCCCATCTACCGCCTCTCACCCACAACCTACCATCTACCACCACACAACCTCCGACCTACCGCCAAACTTGCTTATAACAATTAACATAAAACAAACCTTCCCAAGGACTTTGCATTCAGTGAAGTGACAGGTGGACGGAGCGCTAAATACATGGCTTGTGGAACTTTACCTGTAGCTGCGCGCCTTGTATTTGTCTCGCGAAGGGAAACTATGAGATAGGGAATAAGAAGAAGAAGCAGGGATGGAAGTTAAATAAATAGAGAAGAAAGATAGAGGCTAGGAATCAAGGCGAGAGTTCTGGGAATAAAGGAGAAAAGCTTAGAAAGGGAAAAGAGAGTGTGAGAATGAAAAGAAGATGGGAAAGGTAAAGACAGATAATATCAAGAGAAAGAGAAAGAGAGAGAGAGAGAGAGAGAGAGAGAGAGAGAGAGAGAGAGAGAGAGAGAGAGAGAGAGAGAGAGAGAGAGAGAGAGAGAGAGAGAGAGAGAGAGAGAGAGAGAGAGAGAGAGAGAAATCAGAAAGTCCCCCCACCCTCTTCTCCAGCCTAAGTTTTCAGAAGCCTCCCTCCCAACCCTCTCCCTTCATCAACCCCTTAGTGAACGTCCCTTAACCTGCGTGCCCCCTCCCCCCCTTACACCCACCCCAGTCTCTGAGTCCCCACCCCTCCCCCCCATCATATTAGCACGCCTCGCCACTCCTCAAAGCCGTGGTAGAGGACGAGGCTGTGTGGAGGAGCGGCGCCATGAATGGGGTGTCCACGACGCCACCTACGCCATCCTCCACCACAGTATATAATATTCCTTGTACTTTCTCTTTCTCTCAGGCGTTAATGGGGTCCTGGAGGCGACGATCGTCCCCCGGAGACGACCCGGTACAGCGTGGACAGGTCACGGGAGCCTCGGCCAGTTTTCCAAGCCTCCTCCTTGAAGAATTTTGCAGGTAGGAAGCGTATGATTCAACGGAAACATATAGTTCCCTCTGGCTCTGTGTTGGGCCCTCAATGGTTCCATAGTATTAAATACAGTTTCAACTGTCTTTTGTGCAGTGTGAATACTGTCTCTGTAATTCGCTCAGAGGATTGGGTTTTTATTTTTTTTGAGGAGGGGCTCTTACATTAGGGGGGCGGACAGGAAGTTTGTGGTATTTTGGTACACTGAAGCGGGCTCTAGTGACTCTGAATGCTGAGTTTTGGCAACGGGTCTACGATACGACAACCCGCTCTCGCACAAGACAGTACATATATGACTTATTGCTTATAGCCAATATTCTGCATATTGATAAGTACATATGTGGTATATGCCAAGTTATATTTTGTTTTCAAGGTATAAACTCTTCCTATAGAATAAATAAATTATTCATAATAAATTAGTATGTCACATTTGCACTTATTAATAAGCCAAATATTGACTATAAGCAAGTACGAGAACGGGTGGTCAGCTGGTAAAATATGCTCAGGTAACGCTGAATCAACGTTGATTAAACGTTACTCGAACAACGTTTTGCCTGCTGAGATCTCTAAAGGCACAACGTCTCAAACATTCTCTTGAGCAACTCAAAACGTTTCTTTCTGTTCTTTTCATCGTTCTTATAATTCAATATTTTAATGACATTTTTTCATAATGAGTTTTCTTACTGGGTATTAATGAGCTTACTTGAATCGTTTTTTAATTGATCAATTAAAACTAGGTCTACATTGTACAGGTAATATTGCATGGTTTTGTGACTTGTATTAAAGCAGATTCAATAATGTTTCTATTGCAAATGTTTGTACAATTAGTTATTGAATAAGAACTCATTTTTTGATTCACCCAATCAATTTGGTGAGAATTTTCTGATAAATGATTTAAATTCATTTATATAGAATTTACAACGTATTATGTATATAACACATTTATCACTACGAGGGCTGTTTCTAAATAATTATTTTCCAACTGTATTTTCATAATTAAACAAAACCTGTATCAAAAAGTTTCAAGACCTTGACAATAAATTCTATATATGTCAAAGTCCTAGCAATAGACACCTCAGCTTCTGCCTTTCTTTCTCAACTGTTGTCCTGTCTCGATAATCAGTTTTATGTGGAGTGAAGCAGCGTTATAAATTCATATATACTGAGGCCATGTGATGAGATCGAACTTACATCTATGGACTTCCCAAATACTGTATGTGTATGGCCTAAATATTTTCTAATTGATGCATTAAATTCTTGAAATAAACATTATTCAGTGTTCCATATTTTCCTGTTCACTTCGTGATTGTATGAGCGTGAGTCAGACGCATGCGGGTGACTGTGTAACTAGATCATCATGGTTGTCACTAGCTAAGCTAAAGGAATGTTGGGCTTCAGCTCATGAGCCCACTATATATACCTCTGTAACCTTTTTCACTACCACCCATGAGATGGGTATGAGAGGCATGATAAATAAACTAAACTATCTCAGTTTGTACGGGAATATAACGCGAAACAACGAAACCAGTTGATCTTTATGGAGGGTAATAACCAGGGATCTCAATGATTGTTAAAGCAAGCGAATTAATAACTACCAACAAACTGGTCATTTGGCCTTCGACGACGACTACATCATATTGACCCATTAGTCACGATGACGACGATGACCCTCGGTTGTGCTTTGACGGTCACGGGTCCCAGTGACGACGGTGACTCTGAAGACGCTATAAATATCTACACATACATCCGCCACGGTGACACATATATCCGTCACGATCACACATACATGTCATTGTGACACATACATCAGTCATGGTGACATATGACCCCCCTCCCCCAGGCCGTGAAGGTAACCCCCCCTCCCCCATGTCTGCAGTTCCCCCCCCCTTCACCTCTCACCCCCAGTACGTCGACAGGTAACATACTTGCATATGTAAAGGAAGAAATGTACATGTTTATCACTCAGCATGCTCGGTAATATGGTTATTGTTTGTGAAGGGTGATTTTCCAGCTCTCGTGTCTCGGGTGTAACGTTGAACACCATAGTTGTGAGTAACTCCAAATCGCTGCCGCTTTCTTCAGTAATCATGGTAATATCTGGTCTGGTCCTTCTTCTTTCGCTACTTTCAGCTCCTCCAGGTGTCCTTTTTGGCTCTTATTCATTAACCTCAATTGTCTAGTATTGCGTCTGTTGTCAACCTTCCTTAAACAGCAATCCGTTTCTGGTTAACAGACATCCTGGAACCTCTTTTTATTTTCTTGAGCTCTTCAAACATTTCTTTATCTGTCTCCAAGAGTGTTCCTCTTTGTCCCGGAAGTCTGATCCCATGATCTCGTACCGTTGTTTGGCTCCGTATACGGCTGTACAACAGCTTAGGTCAGGCTCTTAGCTTTTACTGTGGCAAAGTCATTTTCAAACTGCTGCCCTGATGCCTTTCTTATTCTGATGTACCCCTTTATGACCCTCTTAAGTGTCTCCGTTTGTCTCTGTAACCAGGTAACTATACTTTCCCATGTCTTTTGAGTCCTCGTTTTCCTCGTTATATTGTCTGTTGACTGGTGTTGGAGGCCACGATGCTAAAACAAAACACACACACACAGAAAACAAAACAAAAACATCCGCCCAAAGCTGTAAGAGCCGGGACAAGAAGCGCCTATACACAACGTAGTGAGAGCTGGTCGAAAACCTCGCAATGAGAGCCTCGAAGACTCGCTCTTAGCGAATGTAGCGCGCACACACACACACACACACAGAGCCCTCTAGCTGTGACCATCTATCTTGCTATAAGATGTGGTGACACTGCGGTGAATGGCAGCCTTCACGGGGGTCGAGGGGCGGAAGTAAGCGGGTTAGTGGTCCGTCCTCTTGTGACGGTGGTCGTCTCGCGCATCTGGCTGGTAAACACGGTGCGGCGCCTCCACAAAGTAACCACAGATACTTTGCGTGGCCTGGCATTATGGTGGGCGAGGTGGTACTGGCTGGGCTGGCTCGGTACTAGGACAAGGCCAGCTAGGGGTACTAGCTATGGCCTTTCCGGCTGGCTAGCAGGCCTTCCCAGCTGGCTAGCTGGCTCTTTGGTGGGTGATGGCGTTCTTCTAGCCGGTCTTCTAGCTGGTCTTCCCGGCTGGCTAGGTGGCTCCATCTCACCCACCCTGGGCAACGCGCCCACACGCATAATGCACCCAAGTTCCAAAACAATCGACGGCAGTGTCTACATTAGGGTATTTTAGTTGAATTTAGGCGACTCTTATGTGTAAACCTTCTGGGACTAACAGGTTCCGGGCCTGAAATAGGCGAGGTGGAGTTGTTTACATTCCTGGTCTTATGGTCCGGCACAGACCACTGCATATTGGACGTTTGGCGAAACGTGAAATCTGGCTGCTCTCTCTTTCTACCTTCCTCCCTCTCAGCTGGTTAGAGTGCATGTACTAGTACTCCAGTTGCACTCTACTTGGACTGGTCGGTAGTACAGCCACCGGCCTGCAGGACGGCGTTCAATCCCCAACTCAATTTAAGTGGTTGGGCGCGTCATTCCTTCCCTTCTATCCTATTACAAATCCTTATCCTCATATCCCTTCCAAGTTCTATATAGTCGTGATGGCTTTGTGTGCTCTGATGATTCCATTTACATTCTCAGTTGTCCTCACGTGGTTGTGAAACTGGGATTGAGCTTCAGCTCTTAGTGCATAGGTTTCCGAGCATTTTGGGCAATGTAAAATCGTTATTTGAAGCATGTGTCACGTGTCACCATGCAACATCCCTGCATGGCATTATTCTGGCCCTGGAAGTCATGCATGAGTCTTTCTCATCGTAAGTAACTATTATGACATACAAAACTTAACTTAGGCTGTGACTTTCAAAGTCTTCGTCTTCGTAGCTTCAAGTTGACGGTGGTGGCCCGTGAACTCACCTGGTTGTGCTTGCGGGGGTTGAGCTTCAGCTCTTTGGTCCCGCCTCTCAACTGTCAATCAACCGGTGTACAGGTTCCTGAATGCTTCTTGTGAGAGTTGTCGATGGTTAGTGAACCAGGAGCTAGATCTGTACCACCGACAGGTGTACACGATAGCTTGGAGAAGTGGTCTCGTTGTTCAGTTTAAGATCACAAGAAAAGAGGTTTCCAGGGACCTTGAAGGACAATCATTAACTTTGTGAGTTTTGCGTTTAAATATCTCAGAAAATAGTCCGGTCTGATTCTTCTGATGCGTTTCACGATATCGGCCACAGTGGTAGGTAACTCGTTCGAATAATTGTACCTTTAGTCGTTTGGAGTTCTACAGCCATGAAGTTTTCCTGGAACTTATCCAGGATTTTGTATGGTAAATTTTTCCTGATTGCAATTGCTGCTGCAGCGTTGGCCTGTTCAGCTCTCTGTACCTGGTAAGTTTCGTAGTTGAATGTCTTTATATTTCCTTCTTCCTTCCATTCCTGGCTTTTAATAACTATAATGTCGGGGTCTGTATCTATATATAGCTTACTAAGTTCCATTGCTTTGTGCGGAGTCTAACTTAGTATATTGTATTGTATTTTTTTTAGTGATTAGATGGACCTGTAGAAATATAACTTAGTATATTAGATTTTTTTTTATATAGGGGTACCACCTCTGGTGCAAGTGTAGGGACCCATAGCCTCGGAGAAGAAAGTAAAGAGTACTCAGAGAAGACCTTGTGGATCCTCACTGAACACTCCGATATTAGATATTTGATTATATTTTTTTTTAGTGATTAGATGGACTTGTAGAAACTTTCAAGTTTGTTCCACCTTGTGGAGTTGGGTTTGTTTATGTGACGTTTCCATTGTGCAAGTGTTTAAGTGCTAAAGCCGATGGTGTTTAAATGTTGCATTTTTTGGGAACTCTTGTAGGAGCGATTTAATATTATGTATTTGTAAACCTCCCTTACTGAGGTCGAGGGATGATTGTGATAAGTTTGTGATGAATTATATATGATGAGATTGTTATTTTGTTAATTCGGTCAACATTGTGGGTCTCTTCTGTCAAAAACAATTCGACGTAGACGGATTCCTCTTCGTTTTGGTTTCTGTGTCAATGTTTGTTTACATACACAGTTCTCTCTAAGTGTGTCACTAGTCAACCTGATTATTCTTTCAAGTATTTTGCGAAGGATGTTTGTCAGTGATACTGGTCTGTAGTTCAGTGCCGCTTCTCTATCCTTTCTTGAAAATTGGTACCACATTTGCCTTCTTCCAGCCGCTGGGCATCTCTCCCTTTGTAAGAGATACATTTAAGATCTTTGCTAGAGGTACGCTGAGGACCTGTGCTGCCTCTTTTAATAACCACGTCGATACGTTGTCAGGTCCATAAGCTTTAGTTTCATCCAGTGATGCTAGATGACTCTCTACTTCATCTACCATCAACTCAGTATTTCATGGTCTCATCTAGGGTTATCTCCTCTTACAACATTGGAAGCTGCTCAGGCTGGGTTGTGAACACTCCATGGAAATTGGCGTTCAGTAGGTGGCAAATAATCTCCTCACTTTCCATATATGCCCCTCCTCTTCTACGAAATCTTGTCACTTGGTCGTTCACTGTCCCTTTCCTTCCTATGAGACCATGTAGTGCTTTCGGTTGTTGCTTTGCTCGGATAGCAATATCGTTCTCGTAATTTTTTCCGATACTCTTATATTTATTAAATTGTTGCGTCTATTTCAATTTTCCTGTGTCCTTTGATTTCTGCATTTCTTTCACTTCCTTCTGCTTCTCGGTTTCCTTCTTGGCGCTGTCTACTAAACCACGGGTTATTATATTCCCTCCTACATTTTTTACCTTTTATTGTTGGTAAGAAACGCTTTTTAGCCTCCTTGCATCTCCATTTGACTTATTCCATTATTTCCTAGGCTGTTTTTCCTCGACGATTTTCCTCCCACTGTACATTTGCCAGATACTCTCTTATCCTCTTATAAGGGGGCCTCGTAGCCTGGTGGATAGCGCGCAGGACTCGTAATTCTGTGGCGCGGATTCGATTCCCGCACGAGGCAGAAACAAATTGGCAAAGTTTCTTTCACCCTGAATGCCCCTGTTACCTAGCAGTAAATAGGTACCTGAGAGTTAGTCAGCTGTCACTGGCTGCTTCCTGGGGGTGGAGGCCTGGTCGAGGACCGGGCCGCGGGGACACTAAAAGCCCCGAAATCATCTCAAGATAACCTCAAGATATCCTCATGTAATCGCCCTTTTCTATTGTTAACTCTCCTTTCCCTGGCCCCTTGTCCCATAGTTTTAAGTTCGATTATATAATGAAAGACTAGGACACAGTGACCACGGGTTCCTATTGGTATTTCATGATTCCAAGTTCTCGATCACTTCCTCATTCTGAGTGAAGATCAGGTGTAATAGGTCGAATGTACTAATCTAGGTTTAATCACCTTGTTATGCTTGCGGGGGTTGAGCTTCGGCTCTTTGATCCCGCCTCTCAACTGACAATTTATTGGTGTACAGGTACACTGTACACCAGCATGTATGTATGTAAACAATGTGTGTGTGTGTCTGTTTGTTTCCTGTGTGCGTGTGCGCGTGCGCGTGCAGGGAGAGGAGCGTCACTTGGCAGCGATGACAGAGGGAGCTTTACTGTGTTGACCAGACCACACACTAGAAGGTGAAGGGACGACGACGTTTCGGTACGTCCTGGACCATTCTCAAGTCGATTGTGTGATTGTGTGGCCTTACTGTCACAATCACCGGACTGTCTCACCTTTCCTCTACTTCTTGGGTATTTACCTACAGGAAGACAGGGAACGTTTCGTGGGGACCTCGGTGAAGTTATGTTTCGGTAAGGGGGAGGGGGCAGAGTAGGAGGGAGGGAGGGGGAGGAAAAGGAGAGGAGGGAAGGGGATTATGAGTAGGGGGGAAGAGGGGCGGCGGGGGGGGGTTCAAGGAGTTGTTAGTGATAGCAGTGCTGCTCCTCTTGTTGTTCTAGTTGTTGTTGTTGTTGTGTGGTGGTGCTGCACCACTGTTACCACCTCACCCGGTATGGGACCAACCATACAGGATGAGGTGTGGATGACCTCATCCACGAACGTTGCCTCATCCGGTACGGAGACCGGATGAGGCAGTGTTGGGACTCCTCGAACAGTTGCTACATTCATGAGACATGGACAGTAACTTGAACCCCTCAGGTCCCGACCAGAAGCTAATTGCCAGAACTGAGTTATGGCAAAGCTGAAGCAGAATGGACTTGAGCCTTATAGGATAGCCAGAGGCGGATGCCACGTGCTGGATAGCGACTGAGTACTGGTACAAGGATGGTGGAAAGTCAAGTCTAAGCTGGAGCCCACATCGGCCAGTCGAGACAGAGAGTGGACGGGGCTAGACGAGGCTGGCTAGGGCTGGCAAGGATTAGTCAAAATAACATTTCCAACAAAATAACATTTATATAAAAATATATATATATATATTTCTCTCACACACACATTCCCAGGACGCAGCCCACAACAGCTCTCTAACTACCAGGGTACCTATTCACTACTAGGTGAGCACGGTGAGCCTCACGTGAAAGAAACTCTGCCCATTTGCTACTTCCTCAGCCTGGAATCGAACCCGGGTCCACGTGACTAGGTCCTCGTCGCCGCTGGTTGTCTAGTCTATTGCAATGATTCCTGGTCTTTTATCCTATAATTGTACTTTCGCCGATCATGAACGGCTTCACATCCTGTTCAATTAATTCATTCCATTGGCCTAGTACTCATGCGCTTAAAAAATATATATCTTTGTGGTTCATCTATTTCTCAAATTGGTATCCATTGTGAACATCTTCTATTTATCAACTTTGTCAATCATCCTAAGTATTTAATATGTATCTATCATATAACTCCTCTCTCTCTCTCTCTCTCTCTCTCTCTCTCTCTCTCTCTCTCTCTCTCTCTCTCTCTCTCTCTCTCTCTCTCTCTCTCTCTCTCTCTCTCTCTCTCTCTCTCTCTCTCTCTCTCTCTCTCTCTCTCTCTCTCTCTCTCTCCTCTTTATTAACGACGTCAGATCAGCGCTCATCTTTCGCATTTTGCGTCGAGTCTTGTTGCAAATCTCTGAACCTTTCCACAACAGACACTGTTTGAGCACAATTCCAATTCCTAATACGTCTTTATTCATCTCTCCCTCCCTCTCTCTCTCTCTCTCTCTCTCCCTCTCTCTCTCTCTCTCTCTCTCTCTCTCTCTCTCTCTCTCTCTCTCTCTCTCTCTCTCTCTCTCTCTCTCTCTCTCTCTCTCTCTCTCTCTCTCTCTCAGCAGCCTAGTAAAGCTGAGGAGAGCTGAGAGGGTGCAGGAGGGTTGGTGGCGCTTGGCTGGCGGAGATAAAAGTATAATGGAGATAATTTCGGCCATTATTTGCGTCGACTAAGCCTCCACGAGTGTCTCTATCAGCTTATAATGTCGACCCCCACGGCCACCCGATTCTCCTTTGTCGCTTCTTAGAAACCCCCTTCATCCCCTTCTCCTCCCCCCCCCTTCTCTCTCTCTCTCTCTCTCTCTGTCACCCTCCATTCTCCAGTGCTTCCCCCCCCCCCTTCCATCTCAGTCTTCCTCTCCCATCCATCACCCTCCTCTTCTCCCTCAATCCTTCTCTACCCCCCTCCCCACACGAAGGAAAATGGGTTAGGGATGGGGAGGTTCCTACTACCTGTTCTGTTCATCCTCTGGAGTCTCCTGCTTCTGTATTCGGTAATTTTGGTATTTTTATTTTATTTTGTCTTTGGACTGCTTAGTGGAATTTTGTTATCCTGCTTTATCTGTTGGTTGCAAGGATATGTTCTCTTTGGATAGCAAAACATCGGTTATTAGGCTATCTTGATGTCTTTCTCGAGGTTTATTATTAGCGGTATTAATATTAGTTGCAGTAGTAGTAGTAATTGTAATAATATAATTAGTAGAAGTAATAGCAGTAGCAGTAATAGTAGAAGTAATAGTTGTTTAAGGGCAGTTCTCGAACTTCTATCCTCATGATTTTTATCTCGTCAAATGTTTCCGTACCACCGGTCCAACCACTTGGGCTGGACGGTAGAGCGACGGTCTCGCTTCATGCAGGTCGGCGTTCAATTCCCGACCGTCCAAGTGGTTGGGGCACCACTCCTTCCCTCCCCTGTCTCATCCCAAAATCCTTATCCTGACCCCCTTCCCAGTGCAATATAGTCGTAATGACTTGGCGCTTTCCCCCCCCCCCCTGATAGTTCCCTTCCGTGTCATCTGCCCTTCTCTTCCTCAGGTGGACGATTTTCCTAAAACTCACAGTCTCGGAGTTCCTCTTTGTTCCCTTGTTTCATCAAGACGCTCTATCGGTTTCCTCTTGCCTCCTCCTCCTCCTCCTCCTCTTGGCTTGCACAAAACTCATTCCTTTTGGTACTTCCCTCCTGCCCACCTCCGTCATTCTCAGGGCTTGATCGAACACGTCGCGTCTGCAGCCCTCGATGATTATCTATTTAATAATGTTCCCCCTTGATGCTCTCTCTCTTCCATTAGTCCGTTTTCTCTTTCCTTATTTTGTGAACTTCAAAATCGCACTAATGCCATTCGTCCTCGTGATAGTCAGTTTAGGTCATTTATTATGCACCCCATACCCATCCGGTAGTGGAAAGGGTTACAGAGGCATATAATAGGCTCAGGGACTGAACGGTGAAATTAATTTAGCTAAGCAAGTTACAGTCTTGATGAGCTCGTTGCAAAATTCAATGTATATCGAGGCCTCTAGATATAAAAGAAGCGTCGACACACTAACACACACACACCTTTGAAGCCTCTCTGCATCATGTCTTAGGCTTGGGGCCGTTGTTTCCTGCGGAAGTTTTAACGAAGGTCAGTAGATTGTCTTCTTTCCGGATTACATAGACCAATAGAGCTGTGGTAGAAGATAGAGCTCTTCGTTGATTCATTGAACGATGGACTCTCCAGCTTCTGCTTTTATCGTCCTATTGAGTCTGAACACCGTCCTGCCGGCCTGGGACTTTTGTGGGAAAATTAGCGACAGGTTCGCCTTTGCAGGTGCGGCCTGGTTAAGTTCGGCGAGGAGATTTCGTAGGTCATTTATTGGTTTATAAAGGCTTTCGATCTTCCCCAATGTTTACGGGCTATTCATGTCCGTGCTACATCTTGGGGTGGTCCAAGTTACAGCCCCGCTCCTGTGCCAGGTAAGTCCTCTACGGGCTCACCTTAGCCCGTGCTACTTGCAACTTCTTGTTCCGAGTAGCTGAATCTAAAACAACATCTTGGGTGGTTCAATCTTTATCAATCAATCAAATCCCTTATTTCTCAGCTTCGACTTGTTATCAGTGCAGGACGGACCGACACTTCGTTAACTACCATTCATGTCATATTTGTGCCGTAATAACGGGCTTGTAGTACCCAGGACAGCCGCAATACAGGGGTCGTAGTATCCAGGAGAGTCACAAAAACGGGGTCGTGGTATCCATGATAGTCTCAATAACGAGATCCTGATTTTCAGGACAGTCGCCATAACGGAGTTATTATAGCCAACACAGTCACAATATCGGGGTCATTGTATCCAAGACAGTCGCAATAACAGTGTTGTGGTATTCCGGGCAGTCGCAATACCGGAGTCGTGGCGTCCAGAACAGTCGCAATAACGGGATCGTGGTATTCAGAACAATCACAATAACGGGGGTAGTGGAACCCAAGGCAATCGAAATAACGGGGTCGTGGTATCCGGAGCAGTCACAATACCGAGGTCGTGGTATCCAAGACAGTCGCAATGCCGGGGTCATGGGATGGGAGGGGTGCGTGCGCGCGCGCGCGTGTCTGTATGTGTGTGTGGGGCCATTTTTCATGCGTTGATCCTCTGTGATAAAAACAAAATCGCGTCTGAATGCGGCGGTGGCGGTCTTTTCAATTTAGATTTGGCGTCTATGTCTTTGTCAAGGCGACCGAGGCTGCAGGGAGCTGGCGCGCGCGCTCTCTCTCTCTCTCTCTCTCTCTCTCTCTCTCTCTCTCTCTCTCTCTCTCTCTCTCTCTCTCTCTCTCTCTCTCTCTCTCTCTCTCTCTCAGCTATATTATCTTTTTGCAGTGTTTTTGTGTATATGTTGATGTTAAGAATGTTGTTGATAGGTTAAAAGTGTGTGTATATACCTTATATACATATTTGTGCATTGCAGAGCTTTAACTCTAGCTCCTGTGGTCCGTCTCTCGGACTTTATTAGACTGGAACAGATAACCCAAACCTCTTGAGTTGTTCCATAAAGGCTTTGGAATCCATGCGACCAGTCTGCTCCCACAACTTCTCGTCCTAATTCACTGTTCTTCGATCTCCTAATTATGAAAAAGTTCATCTTATATCCGTGAGTGTGTGTTCTCACCTTACTGTACACACCTAATTGTACTTATGGAAGTTTCTATTCTTTCAATGTTTGGGCCTTGCTTGATAAGGGTGATATCTAGTCGAATTGCTTATTCCTGCTCATGCTTGTGCTTATTTCTTGACATTTTGTGTTTAGAACATAAGAACAAAGGTAACTGCAGAAGGCCTGTTGGCCCACACGAGGCAGCTCCTATCTATAACCACCCAATCCCACTCATATACATGTCCAAACACATATACATGTGTTTGGAATTTTCTTTGGTGCTGTGCACCAACCTTGCTCTGCGTATATCAGCTCTACTGAATATATTTTAGATTTCCCAGTCTATTTCCTTGTGACTGAAATCTCCAATGATTCGAAGTTTTACTCTCATGTTGTGATCAGTTGCTGGTGTTCCTTGAATGGTTTGTATTGCAACTTTATCGCATTCTTCACATTCTTGCCTGGTCCTTCTGTTGCCCAAAGTTAGGGTCTTCACTCCCGCTACTGCTACTACCTCCACCTGTTCTTATAAATATTGTAACACAGTATATCAACTAGAGAATGGTCCAAGACGGACCGAAACGTCGTCGGCCCTTCACCTTCTAGTGTGTGGTCTGGTCAACACAGTATATCTATTTGTGTCTCTGACTCTCGCTTCCTTTAACTCCCATTTACATTCAACTTGCAGCGTTACACCTTGTTTATTCCTCTTTCGTCTTCCTTTGCTCATGATCCTTTAGGTGAAAAACAACTTCATTAATCTGCTCAATCATTTTTTACTCTATCTCAGGTATAACATCAGCGTCTGTCTCATAGGTTATTCCTTTCACCTCAAGCTAACACTTTTTTTAGGACTTGTTGAACTCGCTGGTATATGTGAGGAGGAATTAGTTGGAAGAAGGGGAATTGGTGGGAATAAAGGGAGGAATGGGTTGTAAGGAGAGGAGGAATAAGAGACAGATAAATAAAAAAATCAATGGTGGAGTAGGAGGGGAAGATAAATGTTAGGAAGGGAAGGAGATATAAAATTAAAAAGCAAATGAAGAGAGAAAGCAGAAGAAGCATGAAGAGAAAGAGGAGGAAGTTGGATTGAAAACAGAAAT
>NC_091178.1:14175946-14193446 GCF_040958095.1 Procambarus clarkii
CCGGTATCACATCTAGTTCATCAGGTGCCATTGTCACTTACAAGACGTTACTTGTCATCTCACCACTGTCACCTCACCAGGCACCGCTGTCACCTCATCAGGCACAGCTGTCACCTCACCAGGCACCAGTGTCACCTCACCAGGCACTACTGTCACCTCACCAGGCACCACTGTCACCTCCAGGACAGATGAGTAGCGCCTCTGGTATTGATCAGTGGGCCTCTTACGCGCCTCAACCTTCGTCGTTTTCTGTTTACCAAGGACTGTTTTGTCGCGACCCGCGGCTCCTTGTCGCGGAGTTCGTGTCCCGATGCCTTGAAATACAAAGAGCGTTGTGCTTTTGCTTAAAAGGTGCAGGGGAGGATTGTGTTGTTGTTTTCACTTCTCACGAGCGTTGTCTTGGGGAGCTTGGAAGTCCAGAGGGCATTGTTTTCTTGCTTTTGTCGCGAGATCGTTGTCTTGGGGGGCGCTTCGAAGTCCAGATATCATTGTTTTGATGTTTTTGTCGCGAGATCGTTGTCTTGGGGGGCGCTTCGAAGTCCAGATATCATTGTTTTGTTGTTTTTGTCGCGAGAGCGTTGTCTCGTAAGTAGTTTTGGTATATGTAGTTCTCGCGCTGTTCTGATATCATACTGGAGCTGTCTTTGTGATGGTGTAATGCAAGAGCTATCCTGTTATCGTGTCACACAGGAACTTGCTCCTGTATGTTCGTGTTAATATTGTTCTAGTGTCACAGGAGCTACATTACTGTTCCAGTGTCACAAGAGTGTAATTTAGGGTGTCACACTGTGCACTGTTGTTCCATTAGTCGACTTCTTGATGTTTCGCAGGTGGTTAAAAAGGCTGTTTTAATGTCACTATTGATTGTCTTTTGACGCTCTCATTAAAAGGCGTATATCTTCTCCTGTCTCCAACAGCCAGACACCCACCTTCTTCCCTAGTGGCGTTCACAGGGCCTAAAAGCAGTCGACAGCCTTTCCTTTCATCTCATGCGGCTGTTCATCTAGCAGTAAATTGTTCGTTAACAATTTACACCTGTCTACCCTGTGTGTGTTAGGCAGGTGTCGTGGACTGCACTCGTCCCTTGGTTAGCAGTTGGTCTAGTAGTTAGATATACATACATACATACATACATACATACATACATACATACATACATACATACATACATACATACATACATACATACATACATACATACATGTACACTCACAAACACACACACATGAACACAACAGGTGTACAAGAACCTGTACACCTGTTGATTGACGGTTGAGAGGCAGGACCAAAGAGCCAGAGCTCAACCCCCGCAAGCAAAATTAGGTGAGTACACACCGCAAATTTGATACACATACACTCACTTGCCTCGTGTTAAAATCCGGGGAGGATTGACTGGGAACAAAATCCATAACTATTCGTCCCTATTCATCCAGCAGCAAGGGGGAGGAGGGGAGGGGGGTGCCTGGGAGTAAATCGACTGGCGGGTCGTGTTCTAGGGGACCAACTTTTAGAGTAATGGTTTCCAAGAGCTAAGGCAAGGGAAAAGCTCCCAGCCTTTCTAACAGGCGTCAGAAGGCGTCTACTGCTTCATCAACCTGGGTAAAAAACAAACTACAACTCCCTCCCTACAAACTAACCACCACTACCTACAAACTACTATCGCTCCCCGCAAACTACCTCCACCTCCCAACCACCAGTGCCAACCACGGAAGCCAACCATCCTCTCCACTATCACTTTATCACTTCCTCCAGTACTCAACCCTTCCTTCAAACTCCTTCAAGCTTCCCTACCAACATCAACAACTCTCATCACTTCTCCACCACTCACCATCAACAACTCCCCCCCTCATCACTCCTCCACCACTCACCATCAACAACTCCCCCCCTCATCACTCCTCCATCACTCACCATCAACAACTCCCCCCCCCCCTCATCACTCCTCCATCACTCACCATCAACAACTCCCCCCCCTCATCACTCCTCCATCACTCACCATCAACAACTCCCCCCCCCCTCATCACTCCTCCATCACTCACCATTCACCCCCTCTCCTCCAATCCCCTCATTTCCCTCATTTACTCCTGATTTTGCTCACTTTCCGTCCATTTTCTGTGTGATTGCCCGTCCTGATGCCGTTCTCTCACCCACAGCAATACAAAATGATTGACCTACAACCATTATTTCATGCTAAATTTCACTGCAATATCCCCCTGTCGTCGCAACCCCGGACGCCGCTCGCGCTACGAGAAACGACTCCACGACCGCCCTCCGTAGCGTCGAAAGGTCGCCCGTCTCTCCGCTGACGGGCGGGTTACGGACCTCTTGTCGCCCAAAGCCATTACGAAGCCATCCTTTGGCGTCGAGCGCATGATTTCAAAACCGAATTAGGCTGGCAAAGCTGGCAGGTTTCTATCACAACGCATTTGCTGCCCAATTTCAGTCTTATCAGTTGGGGTGTGTCGTCTCCTCCTGCAGTCCTGGAGGGGGGACGGTTATGGGGGTAGGAGTTAGGGGGGACCTTCCTGGCCACAGACCTGAGGGCGACGCGGGAAGCCCCTCAGGTGAGATCCTTTACTCATTACAGTGTTCATTAGCATTTCACGCTCCCAGGCCCACACGGGGACTTGAAATGTGCGTGGGGTTCATTTTTTTTGGTATAATGTGATAGTGACATTTTGTTTTTGCTTTGTAACACTGTAAGATGTTTGGTTTAGTTTTATTTAATCATACATGGAGATACACGAGTCACAGACAAGGATTTGAGAGGGCGCCAGTTTGTCGGCCTGAGTCTCACACCTCTAAGCGTTAATGACCTCAAGTTGACCTGAGGTCAAGTCATGCGAATTTCACCGTGCGCGGTTTCCATTTACTCACAGGCCTTCCCCGCCCGCCCGGTATTGCTGGTAAAAGGCGTGTATACGAGGGTAAGAGGTATTGTTCTTTAGGTACTGAGAAGTCCACTATGATGGTAGGATTAGACTAAGCTACTCTCTCTCCCTCTGGGATGTATTTTATCTCAACACACTTGAAATTATGTGTGTGTGTGTGTGTGTGTGTGTGTGTGTGTGTGTGTGTGTGTGTGTGTGTGTGTGTGTGTGTGTGTGTGTGTGTGTGTGTGTGTGTAATGTCCATGAAAGTGAGGAAAATATTTAGCATTTTGGGTAGAATAAACATAAGTAAAAACCACAAAATGCTGAGGCAAAAGATATATACGATTTTATTGACGCCTGCTTTCTTAAACAAGATATTATGAGGCCAACTCTAGAGAAAATATTATATTAGACTTAGCGACTGCCAAGAGAGAGAGAGATTAATAAATAACAATAAAATAGGGACTGATTTACAGACAGTTTTCTTTATATTTGATAAATCACTGGAGACAAGCAGAATGTCGGAATCGTAGAAGGTTGTAGATGTAGTGCCTTATTTTTAAGAAGGAAATAGATCACTTGCGTCGAACTGTCGACCAATTAGCTTAATGTCTATTAAATGAAAATGATTTCGAATCGATTATAGTAAATTCATAGTCCCTAGCAAGCTCCCCATGCTGGGGACTTCCGATTGGCTGTCCCTAATTTCGCCTTGGGCACCGCCTGGACCACCTGGCCCTAAGAACAACCTCTCCCCCTCCCCCCTTCCCTCTTCCTCATAACCTCACCCCCCATAACCTCTCCCCCCCTACCCTTACTTCCCCTAGTACTCCCCCTCTTCCCCATAACCTCTCACTCAACCCTCACTTCCGTTTCCCCCCCCCCCTTCAACCTTCTCTACATTTGCCATTCTTCTTTCCCCTCACATATCTCCCTTCTGTCTTGTCCATTCTCCCCTTACTCTTGTTTTGCTTCCATAATTTTGTTCCGTGCGCAAGCAGACTATATCTTTTGGAAGTTCTCGTTTTCCTCCAGTTCATTCCCATTCTTTCTACCTCTTGTCCTTCCTCATCCTCCCTACCTCTTCTTCTTCCTCATTCTCCTTTCTTCTTGCTCTTCTCACCTGTTATATATTTACATTCATTTATTAACAGGATTAGTTTGATGTAAACTTGTCAACCTCTAAAGTAATTTGTTAAGGTCTTTCAACCTCTTAAGGGTTAAGACCTATCAACCTCTGAATGGTTACTGAAGCCTCTCAACCTCTGGAAGGGTTATTAAGGTCACCATAATAACTTACTGCTGTATTATGAGGATCTAAATCACCCTCCAGCATGTATACTTTAGTCCTGATCATTGTCTAGGACTTAGGTAAGCTTCCAGTGCATACAAACCACGAAATTGGGTGCACCACTCAGTGAATATACACTAAGACACAGGATACTCTTCTCAGTTGATACATCCCCCTGTGTAACGGGCGAAATACAAGCACACTGTATTTTATGTGTATCGTCAGTGTATGTGTGTCGTAGTGTATCAGTTTTGGTATTGGGGGAAGATATTGCTCTTTATGGAGTTTTAAACCCATACTGTATTATGTTGTATTATATTATTGTATATATGTCTTAAGGTTGCTTAGTTCTTAGTTCTTAGATCAATGCTCATCCCACTGTTGTGTAGGGTCAATGTTCTTCACAAAGTTCTGTTCTTCCTCAGTCTTCCTAATCTGCTGACTCTCTCTTTCGTTCCATTCTGTTCCCCCTCTCTCTTCTCTTCTCTTCCTCAATACATCCCTCTTCTTCCTTCTGCCATGCTAGCTTTCCCTTCCCTTTTTTTATATTCATCTCTCTCTCTCTCTCTCTCTCTCTCTCTCTCTCTCTCTCTCTCTCTCTCTCTCTCTCTCTCTCTCTCTCTCTCTCTCTCTCTCTCTCTCTCTTCTCTCTTTCCCAATTTTATTTTTCTCTCACCTTTTTTTTTGTTATCCCTTGCCTCTCACCCCCTTCAATCACACTTCAACGTTCCTTCCTTCTTCCTTCCCACTAAATTCTACTCACTCCCCCTCTCTCTTCCCCTTCCCTTTCCTCCTCCTATTTCCCTTTTCCCTCTCTCTACCTTCCTTCCCAACATTTCCCCCTTCCTCCATCTTCCCCTCCTCGCTACCTCTCCCCAGTGTATCCACTCCCATTCTCCTCCCTCCAATCCTGCCCCCTCCTCCTCTTTCTCTCATCCTACCCCCCCCCCTCTCTCCCATCCTGTTCCCCCCCCCCCCCTGTTGCCCATCCTGCCCCCCTCCCAACCATCTCCAACCCCTCCCCACCACTCCCCACCCCTCCCCGCCCCTCCCCACCCCTCCCCGCCCCCTCCCCGTCCCTCCCCGCCCCTCCCCGCCGCTCCCCACCCCTCCCCGCCGCTCCCCACCCCTCCCCGGAGCGGCGACAATAGAACAAAACGACAGAATGCGCGCCAGATCACGGGACAATATTCGTTGAAATGTCACAATAAGGAACCATTCACGACCCACAATGCCCACCTCTGCCCGATCAAAATTCTGCCCGTGTTTCTCTCTATTTGAATAATTTTCGAGTGATTGGCCCATTGTAAAGCTCGGTGCTGTGTATTGTCAGAAGTGGTGGGCAAGCCTGTGTGTGTGTGTGTGTGTGTGTGTGTGTGTGTGTGTGTGTGTGTGTGTGTGTGTGTGTGTGTGTGTGTGTGTGTGTGTGTGTGTGTGTGTGGGAGGAGGGGTGGGTGATTGGTAGAATTACTTAGTAGTATTGTAGTGGTTGGTTTTCAGCTCCTGTGTCCTGCCTCTCAGGACACAGGTCCTGCCTGTGTGTGTTTGCTTACTCCTACTACTACCCTCTTTGGCTACTTGTTATTCTCTCTCTCTCTCTCTCTCTCTCTCTCTCTCTCTCTCTCTCTCTCTCTCTCTCTCTCTCTCTCTCTCTCTCTCTCCACCCTCCCCCTCCCACAACGAATATGTTCACCTGAGCTCCGGATATTACCTGCAGTGTCCGGCCCCACACACACCTATTTCCCTTTACCACACAAAAAATACATTCATGAAATTGCTGCCGCTATTTTTTTCCATCAGTGAAAACATTAAAAAAAAAGCTACAAATCCATGAACAAAAATAAAGTTTAAAGTTCCCCATGAGTAACGCAAATATTATATTGCCACTCAATATATAAAACACCGTTTTATATATAAAACATATATAATAAATATATTAGTCCACCTTAATTAATATCATGTGTTATAAGAGGCAGTCGATACATCTTTGTTTACCTGTGAAAATATTAGATTTTCGTATCCAAATAAACATTATAATAACATTTTTGGGGTAGATATCATGTTCAAACAAGAATCTTAAATCGGAACAAAGGTAATATGAAATCAGTGTGTGGAGCATTTGTGCTAACAACAGCAGTTTTAGTCAAACAATTGAGGCAAAGGTATCAAAATCATTAACATCAATATTGACTACACTGGGAATTCCTTAGAGCCAGTACAGGGACTAAGAATACCATAGTGTAAGAATGCCTAAGAATACCATAGGGCCAGCAGAATAACTAAGAATACCATAGGGCCAGCAGAATAACTAAGAATACCATAGGGCCAGCAGAATAACTAAGAATGCCACAGTGCCAGTAGAGTGACACGAGCGGGACACACTGCAGGACACCGTGACAATGACTGGTAGAGTGCCACGCAGGGACTATGTACTCCAGTTCCTGAAGTACATAAATGAAAAATCCCTTCCACAACAGTACATAATTCATTGACATGTACACCAAGTAGTTACTATTACATAACTCTTTACAAGAATTGGCAAAGTACATATACATATTCGCACACACACACACTCTCTCATATGTTAATCAATCAACTGTTACTAACTACTATTTTTGTTCAACACACACACACACACAGGAAGCAGACCATGACAGCTGTCTAACTCCCAGGTACCTATTTAATGCTAAGTAACAGGTGCATCAGGGTGAAAGAAACTCTGCCCAATTGTTTCCGCCATGGCTGGGGGATCGAACCCCGATCCCTAGGATTACGAGTACCGAGCGCTGTCCACTCAGCCACAGGCCCCCCTCCTAGGTTTAATTGTGTGTGTGAGTGTGTGTGTGTGTGTGTGTGTGTCTGTACTCACCTATTTGTACTCACCTATTTGTGCTTGCGGGGGTTGAGCTTTGACTCTTTGGTCCCGCCTCTCAACTGTCAGTCAACTGGTGTGTGTGTGTGTGTACTCACCTAGTTGGTTGTACTCACCTAGTTGTGTCTGCAGGATCGAGCATTGACTCTTGGATCCCGCCTTTCGAGCATCGGTTGTTTACAGCAATGACTCCTGTCCCATTTCCCTATCATACCTGGTTTTACAATTATGAATAGTATTTGCTTCCACAACCTGTTCCTGAAGTGCATTCCATTTCCCCACTACTCTCACGCTAAAAGAAAACTTCCTAACATCTCTGTGACTCATCTGAGTTTCAAGCTTCCATCCATGTCCCCTCGTTCTGTTACTATTCCGTGTGAACATTTCGTCTATGTCCACTCTGTCAATCACTCTGAGTATCTTATACGTTCCTATCATGTCCCCCCCTCTCCCTTCTTTCTAGTGTCGTAAGGCACAGTTCCCTCAGGCGCTCCTCATACCCCATCCCTCGTAGCTCTGGAACGAGTCTCGTTGCAAACCTCTGAACCTTTTCCAGTTTCATTATATGCTTCTTCAAATGGGGACTCCATGATGAGGCAGCATATTCTAAGACTGGCCTTACGTAGGCAGTGTAAAGCGCCCTAAATGCCTCCTTACTGTGTGTGTGTGTGTGTGTGTGTGTGTGTGTGTGTGTGTGTGTGTGTGTGTGTGTGTGTGTGTGTGTGTGTGTGTGTGTGTGTGTGTGTGTGCTGGCAGGCAATACAAGCTGATGACCTGCCTAGTGGCAGATATTTCCATCTAGCAGTGTGTATACAGGAGTACATATGACGTCATGTGTTATGTTGACGGAAGAGTGAAGATCGCCTGAGACAGCAGAGTCCGTCTGTGGCAAATTGTAGGTGCGTGGCGCTCCTGAAGGCCGCCAGTAGTGATAGCAGACAACACGGTTCCTTCATTTCCTTCACTAAACTCTTCTTTCTTAAGTCATCCGAGTGATTAGGGTATATGAGTATGCTTTTCCTTCCTTCGGGTCTTGATTAAATCCGTGGCCCCCCCTTCCTTCATTCCTAAACATGCGTCTTCCAGAGTAAAGGCATGTCATTAACATCAAAAAACAGCCAAGGATGTAATTACACCGAGAAATTCTGAACTGCCGTCTTTGTAGAGCAGGACAGGCAAGGAGGTGGTCCCTCACATACTGTGCTCACAGGAGGCACTCAACGCCCCTTCCCAATGAGATTCTCTGCCAGAAAAGGAGTTCCGTACCCTCTTTGTGTAACACTAGCTGTGTTTGAAAAGGTATTGAGAGTCTCGGTGTCTATAGACTCGTGAATGATAGGCGGGGATTCGCTGTGTAGGGGTTTGGACGCCTCCAGGTGATGCTTCGTCAGGCGGTAAAATAGGGTTGCCAGACTCCGGGAGACTTTAGATCCCCCCCTATCTTTAATTGGGTGAAGAACCCGGTGTTGTGGAATCTGAATTTGCTATCTTTTTTTATTATTATTTGGGGAAAAAATTATGTGTAGTCGATCATGTTTTTTTGGGTCGAATTTCCGCAATACGAAGAGGCAGTTGCGTGATTAACTTGCAGAACGATATTAGTAAACAATGGTTTTGGGAATCTTACCCCTTGTCTCCGTCTCTGCCCCCCACAACCCCCCCTCCTACATGCTCGTCACCTCCCAGAGTGTCCCCTCGCTGGCCTCCACTCCCCCCTTCCCCTCTCCCACACCTCCCCCTCCGCACCTCAAGATTTTGCTAATTAGAGCCTGTTGATCTCCGTCTTTATGAGGCAATTAAGGCCGCTTTTGTCTTGGCTAACGAGTGATTACCCAGCGGCCTCGGAGCCCCTGATCCAGTCACGGAGACAACCACTACAGCAGTGCCAAGGTGCCACCGTCTCTTAACCGGCACCTGCTGTACACTCCGTTTAATGGCACGGTTTTCATACTCGTTAATGGACTTCGCTTTGCTGGGACATTCTCGTCTTACTACACATGACTGGAACGATCTTAAGACACCGTTTGAGTGGACTAAGATGTACCATAGACTTCGACTTCGACTTAATCTTAAACCAACTGAATCCTTACCCTTTACTGATGGTTCTGTGCAATTGGGCACTGGAAGAACAGATTGTGCATGTGCAGTAATTAATGGGAATGAAATGATCATGTCTAGTATACAGAGAGTGAACGACTAGACAAGCACGACACAGACTGAGTTATTGGGTATTTATCTAGTCACTGAGTACCTTGAGCTCAATGGTTGTGGAGTGATATTTTGTGACTCTAAAAGTGCTCTGCAGTCCTTATATAACCCATCACAATTTATGCTTGAAGTAACTTGTAATATTAAATGTAATGTAATTTATGCCAATGATAACTTTTGTATAAAATTTGTGTGGATCCCATCCTATGTTGGAGTTAGAAAACATAACTTTGTAGGTCGATTGGCCAATGAGGCTTGCAGGAAAGAAAACATTGATTATGACTTTGGACTGTCTAATGCAATTATTAGAAACATACAAATTAAAGAAATTACTTCAGATTTAGAAGAACTTAGAAATCTCAAACCCCTGTCCCTAGAAGACAGAAGAAAATGTATATATGCTAGTTAGCATTGTAAATGTGTGGCCACGTCTGTGGTAGAAAAAAATAATAAAAAACTGTGTAACTATTTCATTAAATCTGGTATACTGGACGACATCCTAAGAATTTATCCTAAATTTCCTTGTCCATTTTAAAGAATAAAGAGCAATTTCATTTATTTTATTTTCAAGCTGCATCTCTTATGAACCCATCCCTGCCCTTGTGTGGCAGTGCTCAATAGAAAATTGGATTTACAAAATTGTACATTGAAACATATATACTGTCTAATGTAGTTGATTGTAAAAATTTATATACATGTACTTCAGCCTACAGTTTAGACCTATTGTCTTGTGTATGACCCTCTGTCCTGTGTGACAGTGAATACCAGCATTATCCTCACTTTAATAAGACCTAATTGAATTCTACAGATAAGACAAAATTGCAATTATTTTTTGTCAATAAAGTTAATGATAATCATGAGAAGGAGCAGAGCGAGCCACTGGAGGAGACTGATGCTAACCTTGCAAGAAGCCAGATCATGCAACATTGCAACTCTCAATAACGAAGGCTTTACCAAGTCTTGTATTTTATTACTTGAGAGAGAGAGAGAGAGAGAGAGAGAGAGAGAGAGAGAGAGAGAGAGAGAGAGTGAGAGAGAGAGAGAGAGAGAGAGAGAGAGAGAGAGAGAGAGAGAGAGAGAGAGAGAGAGAGAATATCCACGCACAAGTATGTTTTCCTTATCCCAGAACAAGCTGAGCAGCGACTTGTGGGAGGTGTGTGTTGCGTGCGTGTGTGTGTGTGTGTGTGTGTGTGTGTGGGTGTGGGTGTGTGTGTGTGTGTGTGTGTGTGTGTGTGTGTGTGTGTGTGTGTGTGTGTGTGTGTGTGTGTGTGTGTGTGTGTGTGTGTGTTGCGTGCGAGTATGTGTGTGTGTGTGTGTGTGTGTGTGTGTGTGTGTGTGTGTGTGTGTGTGTGTGTGTGTGTGTGTGTGTGTGTGTGTGTGTGTGTGTGTGTGTTGCGTGCGAGTATGTGTGTATGTGTGTGTGTGTGTGTGTGTGTGTGTGTGTGTGTGTGTGTGTGTGTGTGTGTGTGTGTGTGTGTGTGTGTGTGTGTGTGTGTGTGTGTGTATGGCTGGTAGGAACAAAGAGGTGTGCAGCGGAGGCTGAGAGTAATGGCCCTTTGTTCAAGCTAACTATGGGCTAAGGAGGCCCTGTTGACGAAGCAAACACTGCCGTCGATATCTTTTCCCGGGGTGCCGTAGTGGAGCATATTGGTGAATGGTGTTATCGCGGAGAGGCGGGGAGAATGGGGGGGGCGGTGAAGAGGGGGCAGGGGAGGTGAGTGATGGGGGGGGGAGAAGGAATGGAAGAGGGGGCCATGGGAGAGTCTTGTTTGTAGAGGGGAGAGGAGGAAGATGAAGTAAAGACGTTAGAGATGTAATGGCAAAGGCTTAGAAATGTGGAATATATCGAGTAATGACATGAAGTGGACATGTTGTTGACATGTAGAGTGGCAGGTGGCTAAGGTAAGCAGGCGATGAGTCACAATAACGTGGCTGAAGTATGTTGCCCAGACCATACACTAGAAGGTGAAGGGACGACGACGTTTCGGTCCGTCCTGGACCATTCTCAATCGACTTGAGAATGGTCCAGGACGGACCGAAACGTCGTCGTCCCTTCACCTTCTAGTGTGTGGTCTGGTCAACTGGCTAAGGTAAGCTTGCTGTGTTTTACAGGAACCTGCAAGTCTTTGCCAGGATTGCTTCGTGTATTTCAACATATATGGCGTGTCCATAGATAAATACTCTATAGTATTCACCGTTTTTTTTGTGTCAATTTCATCTTGGAATTATAAATTATGGGACATGATGGGCCTCGTGTGGTTCCCTGCTCTCGAGCGAGCAGCTGTGGGAGTGGGACGACTTATCTTAAAGTTGTGTTTCTAGCACTGCCTCTTCTAGCATTTAGACCATGCTCCTCACCCTAGTCTTAACCACTTGGGCTGGACGGAAAGATAACGGTCTCGCTTCATGCAGGTCGACGTTCAATTCCCGACCGTCCAAGTGGTTGGGCACCATCCCTTCCCACCCCACCCCCCGTCCCATCCCAAATCCTTATCCTGACACCTTCCAAGTGCTATATAGTCATAATGACTTGGCGCTTTCCCCCTGATAATTCCCTCCCTCCCCTCCGCACCCTGGTGGCTTGCTATTGTAGTTTAATGTTCATTGGTCGAGTGTTAAAGGTTTCAAGGAGTTTCAGAATTGTTTGGTCATATGGTGGACGGTTTTCTTCTGCTCTTCTTATTGCCTTGTTTTGTGCTGCTTGTAATTAGTTTTGCATATTATTTTTCTTTTGGGGTATGTAGTGGGACTGGAGGATGCTGCAGATGCTCCACCTTCTCGCTTAACTAATAGGGCTTAACTACCAGGGCTTAACTACCAGGGCTTAACTACCAGGGCTTAACTACCAGGGCTTAACTACCAGGGCTTAACTACCAGGGCTTAACTACCAAGGCTTAATTACCAGGGCTTAACTACCAGGGCTTAACTATCTGGGCTTAACTACCAGGGCTAACACCACCAGTGCAGTGAAGGCTGGTGATCCACCTCCACCCGCTTGACAGAGGATGACAGAGGATGACAGACTTCCGGGAAGAAACAGAAGTGTAGGTTACCTGTTTATTCCCAGGCAACCAAGAAGCCCTCGACCTCCTGGTCGTGGCGTCACACGACCTCACAAGAAACTAATCATCACGCTAGAAAAGCAAGGCTGAGATATTTGCGACGGTACGAGAATCCTAGACAACAAAAGATGAAGAGAGAGAGTGTGTGTGTGTGTGTGTGTGTGTGTGTGTGTGTGTACTCACCTAGTTGTGTTTGCGGGGGTTGAGCTCTGGCTCTTTGGTCCCGCCTCTCAACCGTCAATCAACTGATGTACAGATTCCTGAGCCTACTGGGCTCTATCATATCTACACTTGAAACTGTGTATGGAGTCAGCCTCCACCACATCACTTCCTAATGCATTCCATTTGTCAACCACTCTGACACTAAAAAAGTTCTTTCTAATATCTCTGTGCTCATTTGGGCACTCAGTTTCCACCTGTGTCCCCTTGTGTGTGTGTGTGTGTGTGTGTGTGTGTGTGTGTGTGTGTGTGTGTGTGTGTGTGTGTGTGTGTGTGTGTGTGTGTGTGTGTGTGTGTGTGTGTGTTATTGGTGCTTGCAGGAACGAGCTGTTAGCTCTTGGGCCCTGCCTCTCTAACCGTCGGTTGCTATGTCCATTCTCTTTTCCATTTTATTTTAAACTCTTTGACTGAATATGTTCTTATGACCATCTGTTTTCCTCTCTTCTCTCCATCTCTCTTCCCTACTTCCGACTTTTCTCCTTCTATATACTTCCCTCTCTCCCCCTACCCAACCCTCCCTTCTCCCCTCCCTTCTCCCCTCCCTTCTCCCCTCCCGCTCTTCCTCTCCTTCTCACTCCTTTTCTCGCTTCCTCTTGCTTCCATATACATCAGTACACAACAATAGCCTTATCTGATCGAACCCCTCCCCCTTCCACCCTCGTTCCCTCCCTCCCCCCTTCCCTTCCTCTCCCATTCCCTCCCTCCCCCCTTCCTTCACTAGGCCTATATTCCCAGACTTCCCTCCCTCCTTCCCTCTCTCCCAAGCGCCCTCCCTCCCAGCCAGGCCTCCCTCTCTCTCTCTCTTCCCCTCCCACAGCTCACCCCGTGACCATGGGACGGGAGGAAAGGGGCCGCTTCCCTCCCACTGTAAAAAGGAGGAAATTATATCTAAAACCGAAAATCGATATTCATATTTAATGACTGATAGAGATACTCACCTTAGGAGGAGGAGAAAGAAGAGGAGGAGTAGGAGACATAAAGGAGGCGATGAAGAGGTGGTGTAGGAGAGCATGACGGTAGAAGAGAAGGAGGAGGAGACCAGGAGGTTATCTTGAGGTTATCTTGAGATGATTTCGGGGCTTTAGTGTCCCCGCGGCCCGGTCCTCGACCAGGCCTCCACCCCCAGGAAGCAGCCCGTGACAGCTGACTAACAGGTGGAGAAGGAAAGGAGATATTGAGCCAGGAGGAGAAGTGGGAAGGGGAAGAGCTTAGTAGGGGAGAAGAGGAAGAGAAGCAGGTGTAAGTGAAAGAGGAGGTGAGAGAAACCTGCGGAAGGAAGGAGGGAAATGAAGAAAGTAATGATTGTTGAGAGGGAAATAAGCAAGGTAAGTGAATAAATGAGGGAGGAAGGAGAAATTAAATATATACCATAGAAATGAAAGAAGGAAAGAATTAAAAAGAAAGGAAAAAATCATAAAATTTGACTTCACGCCGGACCTGTCCCCTGGAGCCCACATCAAAAGGATCACATCATCAGCGGAAAGCTGGTCAGAAACCGGGTCGCGGGGTCTTGACCCTTGGAAACTTAGTACCCAAATGAGCCACAGAGTTATTAGAAACATTTTTTCAATGTCAGAGTAGTTAACAGGTGGAATGCATTAGGCTGTGATGTGGTGGAGGTTGACTCCATGCACAGTTTCAAATGTAGATAATCTGTACACCAGTTGACTGACAGTTGAGAGGCGGAACCAAAGAGCCAGAGATCAACCCCCCCCCCCCCGCAAGCACAAATAGGTGAGTACACACACACACACACACACACACGCACACACACACACACACACACACACACACACACACACACACACACACACACACACACACACACACACACACACGCGAGCAAAATCTCAACCAACGTCCTTGTCAGCTGAACGGAGACATGGCAACGCTGGCTGGTGTCCCCTCATTTTGGCGGGAAAAAGGGGAAATCGGAGGACGTGAGGCGCTGACCCGAGGAGGAGGAGGAGGAAGAGGCAGAGGAGGCGACACACATCACTATTTGCATATATTTCCAGCAGCGCCACCAACACCAACACATCCCTAGGTAGACGAACCCCTGGTAACCTGTAATACCTCACCTTAGCTCATACCAGCCATCACCGCCAACGCTTCAGCTAAATCGTCAGCTAAAAAAACGACCATTTTCATTATGCGTTATATCTAAAGACGAAGATTTCTTCGGCGAAGATGTACACCAAAATCGAATGCTGAAGGCATGGCTGGAGGAGTTCGCGTTCTGGAATACTTGGTAACTCTGCACTTTTTTTCCCCCTGTATCCAAGAATGATTCCTTGATTCTGGACGTGTGAGAGGGCAGGCCTGGGGGAATTTTAACGCGGATGGACGACTGCCTTCTTCGACCCCCAAGAAAGGAAGTTAAAAGAAGAATGAATGTAACTTTTCTTGTGTATGTGTTGGGGGAAGGGTGAGTTAGGGAGGTGAGTGGAGAGAGAGCCTAGGGTGTAGGGTGTAGGTGTAGGGTGCAGGTGTAGGGTGCAGATATAGGCCGTAGGTGTAAGGTGTATTTAGAACCATTCTCAATCGACTTGAGAATGGTCCAGGACGGACCGAAACGTCGTCGTCCCTTCAACTTCTAGTGTGTGGTCTGGTCAACATACTTCAGCCACGTTATTGTGACTCATCGCCTGCACAAGGTGTATTTAGCTTCTCTCTCAGTGTTTCCAGTGAGAGAAGTGTCTATCTGTCTTCCATGTTGTGTTCCGGATATGAAATTTGATATTACCTGTGTGAGTTATCTTGTACCTGAGCAGGTGTTCCTCCCTATAGGTGCTCGACATTCACTAGTGGCCACCGAAAGTGTTCGCTATATAAGCGTGTCTGCCGTTTAATGTACGGTTAGCGTCTGAGGTCAAAAATCAGATTAACGATAGACATGCTCATGTTTGCATTAATTCTTCAAAATTAACAGATATTAGTTGTGTCTAAGATGCAGTTAACTGTATTTTTATTTTCTTTATCCATAAAAAATTTGGTCATTACGGTAAAATAGAAATGCTTACCAAGGCGTACAACATTCTCTCTCTCTCTCTCTATATATATATATATATATATATATATATATATATATATATATATATATATATATATATATATATATATATATATATATATATATGTAAATGAACAGAAAGAACCTCAAAGTTCAACGAGAACAAGAAAGTCAAAAGTAAATTACTAAAGGCAGCAATACATTAAAAAAATGATTATACAAAACAGGTAAATATGAAGAAAAAGACTTGGAGTCGACTAAAGAAACTCAGACTCCAAAATGATTAAAAAAAATTGTTAAATGGCTTTCCGTTGGTCTTCCATACGAACGGGGAAAGTTTGCGATGGAAGAGTTCTTGTAAGTTCAGGCAATGCATCCGGATTTCCCTCGAGAACGTCAACACGGTAAGTCCGCGAGAGAAAAGGGACACGTCGAGCGATTGGTAATTTAACTGATAGTAAGTTTCGTCCTGAAAAGACGAAGTTTTCAACGTGTCTCCCACGCAACTCTCCCATTCAGTTCTTACAGGTGCCTTTTCCCAGGACTCCACGAGTCACTCCCATAGTTAGTCCGTCAAAAACCTCAGTTTCAGCTTTATCATGTACTATTTAGATGGCACTCATCCCTTGTAGTTTTATTCCTCGCATGTTTACACTGTAACTCCCATTCCTTTCCCCCGTCCCATCCCAAATTTTTATCCTGACCCCTTCCAAGTGCTATATAGTTCTAATGGCTTGGCGCTCTCTCCTGATAGTTCCTTTCCCCCCTTCCTATGGAACCCCCCAATGCACTTTCTCGGGCATATTTTCAACATGTCTGTTCTACTCCTTCCCTATGCATGTCATACATATATCATTCATGTAGCATACATGTGACATGCATGAGGCATATACATCTCTCTTGGCCCTCTATGTATTTACTCACATTAATGTTCGTTTCCTAAACCAAATAAACAATTTGACCCTGACAAAATCATGCTTACGTTTTACAAGGTTTAAGTGAGGTGAGGTTTAATGTGTGTGTGTGTGTGTACTCACCTAGTTTTACTCCCCTAGTTGTGCTTGAGGGGGGTGAGCTTCGCCCCTTTGGTCCCGCCTCTCAACTGTCCCTCCATCGAATTCCATCACCACAACTTTCAAGAACAATGAAAACAGACAAGACATAACTGCCTCTCGCCGTCCGCTCGATCACTCTACTGTCACACCACTCAATATCAGCACTGAAGTGAGGACCGTAGGGTGAAAGAATGAGTGTGACAAGTGACTAGGAGACGGGGAATGAGAGTGTTGACTCTAGAGTGACTAGGAAACAGAGCTACTAATAAAGAAGTGGAAAAGGGACAATATAAGAGGGAGGGAAGTGGGAAGGGGGGGGAAAGACTTAGCGTAGGAGTGACATGGGATGCAAGGGTGATACGTCACTCTGGACCAGGTAACGCCATGTTGCCATTCTCCACGCTTCATTACCTCCCATCCGAGGCTGTCTGTCTGTCTGTCTGTCTGTCTCACATTCCCGGGCTCCTCCCTGGCTCTGGCCGCCCTGCCGCTCCCTCCCAGTGATTGTATGATGACCACTATAATGTGTAGACGGCCGCAATAACGTCTCTGATGTATGAGGATGGCGCTTAAGAGACTGTCCGAGGCCCTGGGGAGTCTGGGGGCCTTCTGGGGAGTCTCGGGGGTCCCTGGGGAGTCTGGGGGGCCCCTGGGGTACCTGACTGACAAGTGGACAACCCCCCAGTGAGAGCCCCCTCATCCACCAGGGTGTGACGTCACCTGTGATTTCCTTCTCACCCACCAGGGGGCCAGCGGGCACACTATATACGGAGTAACTTGCCCTTCCCTTTTCCCTTCCATAACCTCTCCCTTCCATCTCGTGCCCTTCCCCCTCCGACTCCCTCTACCCTTCACACGCTCCCCCCCCACCACACCCACCCACGCCCACACGCCCGCACCTACGCGCCCA
>NC_091178.1:14198446-14200946 GCF_040958095.1 Procambarus clarkii
CTCTCTCTCTCTCTCTCTCTCTCTCTCTCTCTCTCTCTCTCTCTCTCTCGGGGAGAAAAAAAAGTCTTGCACACCCGGTGTTGATTTTATTTCCCTGTACGCAAAATGAGATGAGAGAAGTGATTTGAAATGTGGTTTTCTGTTCGGCTCTCAGAGTGACAAGGAGAGTAGAAGCCACACCCCGGGGCCACACCCTCTCTCTCTCTCTCTCTCTCCCCCTTGCTGCTACACATCTTCCTCCTCCACCTCCTCCTCATCATCATCACTATCATCCACTTCCTCCTTTTTCTTCCTTCTACTGACTTCTTTGCTTTGAAGGAATGAGAACGTATAAGTGTAAGTGAAAAGGTTTTTTTTCGCCTTCTCTCTGTATGCCTTTATCTCCCATTCTCCATTTAATCTTTTTTTCAATTCTCTCTCTCTCTCTCTTTCTCTCTCTCTCTCTCTCTCTCTCTCTCTCTCTCTCTCTCTCTCTCTCTCTCTCTCTCTCTCTCTCTCTCTCTCTCAATTCCTTTATTTTCTTTGGGAATCTTTACGAAATCAAGATCTATATTTCCTCAAAACTTATAAACCAACTATAAACTTTATAACATTGAAAATTAAACACAAAACCAATAGATACGAATTGTCCCCTTATGTTTATTATGTCTGCACTCCCCTAGATGAGCTTTGGCTCTCTGGTCCCGCCTCTCAACTGTCAATCAACTGGTATACCGATTCTTGAGCCTACTGGGTTCAAGAATATCATCAGTGGCGTATGACAGATTGGCCAACAGGAGAACTGACTTTAAATATCTGAAGAAGGACTTATTCTTGTATCCCACATTTCAGGTCTGTCCTGGAATACGAGGAAGCTGTTGTTTAGTTAACCACACTACAAAGTTGGAAAATACCCAAAGATTATTTTTTTAGGCCTGTTTAGGGACCGGGCCGCAGGGACTTTGAGCCCCGAAATCGTAAGGTAAGGAGGTGGGCAACCTGACTAGTTCCAGAAATAAGAGGTATGGGTTACAAGGAAAGAGTAATTAAACTAAGCCTCAGGTCACTGGTAGAACGAAATTATCAGGATCCTTTGATCAAGCAGACTATATAACACGCGCCTGGTACACAAACAAGAGGTCGAAGGTAGAAACCGAGTATACACACATAAACCACACTTTATGGGTTACGGGAGACATGATCAATACCTATAAAATTCTCATTAAAACTTTTTTGGTTCTATGTCAGAGTAGTGAACAAATGCATTGTACAAGTGTTGCAAGCAGACTCCATGCACAGATTTAAATGCAGATATAAAGAAGCTCACTAGGCTTGGAAACCTATACACCAACTGATTGCAAGTTGTGAGGCGGGACCAACAACCTAATCTCAACCTTCGCAAGCAAACACAATTAGCTAAGTACAATTAGGTAAACAGACACACACACACACACAACTGTGTGAAACTATGTATGGCTGACTCCATACACAGTTTCAAATGTAGATATGATAGAGCCCAGTAGGTTAAGGAATCTGTACACGGGTTGATGTGCAGATTCCTGAGCCTATTGAGCTCTATCATATCTACATTTGAAACTGTGTATGGAGTCAGCCTCCACCACATCACTGCTTAATGCATTCCACTTGTTAACTACTCTGATACTTAAAAAGTTCTTTCTAACGTCCCTATGGCTGATTTGGGTACTCAGTTTCCATTTTGTTCGCGTACGATCCGTGCTAAATAGTTTATCTTTATCTACCCTGTCAAGATTAGGGATTAGATTAGGGAATCTAATCCGAAGACGGCTCGTCGATCATTAAGATCTTATACATTGTGATCCTAAGCATCACTTTGGATTCAGTAAAGGAAAATCTTGCTTGGTCAACGTGGGTAACAGCCTAACAATCTCACTATTGTAAGATCAGGCTCCAGTGACAGCAAGAGCCGGTTAGACAGACTGTAAGAGCCGGCTAGACAGACTGTAAGATCAGGCTGGAGGAGCTGCTGGGAGCCACCGTCGCCCGGAGCCCCAATTCACCCCGACGGGTCCCCCACTCCCAGAAAAAGGGCTGGGATTGAAAAACACACGTCTATTTTTCCCACCAAGTTACAATAGATAGCAAACAAATTCTAAATTGATTCTCGTATTGCACCCGTTAGAAGGCGTCCCCTTGTAAACGCTTGGGCCCGTGTACCCTGGAACCGCAGGCTTCCTCACGATCGCCTGAGGCTCCACGGTTCAACACCCAGTTAAGCCCATTGAGGAATAACATGAGGAACTTCAACTAACTGCTCGACAAGGTCCTTTTCCGGTGGAACTTCCTGATGGACGCTCTAGCGAGGTCGAGACGTAATCAGCGTCGCGTTGCTCGGTGATGGAGAGGATTAAATTGCCTATTAAAAATTTCAATTGCATGCCATTAGCAAAATAAACGATCAGATCCTTCCCTCATAACAGAAGACGACACGTCGGCCTCATTTTTAGACTTAAGCCTCCGGATGCTTATGACATTCTTCTAC
>NC_091178.1:14203446-14238446 GCF_040958095.1 Procambarus clarkii
GAGTACCTATTGTACCTCAGCTTTTCAACGGTGGGTATTCTACATATCCTGCCATGCCTTCTGGTCACATGGAATGTTATTTCTGTGTGGAGATTTGAAACCAGTCCCTCTAATATTTTCCGTGTTAATTATTATGTTTCTATCCCGCCTGCGCTCTAGAGAATACATATTTAAACTTTTTAATGGCCCCCAATAGTTTAAATGTTTGATTGAGTGGATTCTAGCGGTAAAGGATCTTTGCACGCTCTCCAGGTCACCAATTTCTCTAGCTTTGAAAAGGGGCGGTTAATATGCAACACTATTTCACTCTAGAGAGCACCAATGTCTTGAAAAATATCATCATTGATATAGGAAATGTAGATGTTTATCTCTCAGAATGTATAGTAATATGTTTATTGTTTGTGATGTGTGTATATGTATGTATTAACACGATGTACTGAACGGGGTGAGAATAGCTTGAGCTACCTCATCCCTTTGTGTGTATTTTACATCAATAAACTTATTTCAATTTCAATTTCAATCATTGATGTGGCATCCGTCTGTTTGACAGGCCCTTGTTATCCAGCCTGTCATGTTGCGGTAGCAGTGAGAGACCGTAGCTCAGGTATATACAGTCCAGCATATACGTAAAATGCCAAGTAAATCTTACGAGTGTTTCAACAAAGCATGTAGATCGTACAGAAGTCAGGGGAAAATATCTTAAGTCTTAACTCTAACATCAATTGCAAACTCTTCACGTATCACTCAGAGATGCAACCTTTGATAGGCCTTACTTGCTAAACCATACCTGATAATACTTTATGTAGGGCATTCGTAAATCTGTGTATCTATGTATTTACGTATGTAGGTTAGCTTAGCATTTTAAAAGCACCGAATCACCTTCTGTGGTTGAGTGTTCAATAAACCCTTGAACTATATGTTTAACACTTCTCTAACCCTGTCCATGGAGGACAGAAGAAAATGTATATATGCTGGTTAGCATTGAAAATGTGTGACCACGTCTGTGGTAGAAAATAATAAACAAAAAATAAAAAAAATGACATACGGCACTGTGAAGATAACCGGATGTACTTACGAGTAACTTAATGCACTAAACATTAGAATATTTTATCATTGCAGGTATATATATATCATACACCTGTGTTAGTTTGACAAGTGAGAGTTACTTAATCACGCTTATTTCAGGTAGATTTACTTATATGCACATTTAAAATCTAAGCTATGCACTTAAAAGTAGGTTCGTGCACTTAAAGCTAAGAGTTTTTATATGAATTCACCCGAGGGCCCCTAATACTAGCGGCCTCGACGAGGACAGGAAGCCGGCGACTTGTCGAAGGAGCCCCCCCCCCCACATTTTAAGGGTCTTTTCCAGTTGTCCTTTAAAAGTTAACAGAGTTTTGGCAGATGATTCACTACAGGTGTATATCATGAAAAAATGCCACGCTCATAAGTGGAAATTTCTAAATCACACTTATTTTAGGTAAGATCACTTATATGATCACTTAAATATAGGCTAAGCACTTAAAGTTAAAATACTATTTAATGCAGGTAATCATCACGAAGCAATGTCTCTTCAAAAAAGTGGAAATTACTAAATCACACTAATTGAGGTAAAAGTACTTACATGTTCACTGAACCACTAGATTCTCATAAAACATATGTCTCACTTGAAGAATACCTCTGAAGAAAGTATGTTGTAACAAACCACAATGGCACAAGCAGAGGGGATGTTTCAAGCACTGTTCTTGGTGATTGAGAGGCACTCAAGCACCGTGAAACACTGGTGCTACCGAGAGGCCCACAGCATACTTGTAAACAATAACACCTTTCCAATCCGAATTCACTGGAGGCGCTCATGAACGGAGTAGCTGAATCCGTGGCACCAGCAACCACTCCCCCTCTCTTACAAATAAAACGAACACTGGAGAAACACGCAAATAAGCAATGAAACACTAGCAATATAATAGGAGCAAAAAAGAAAAAGCACCGTAGATAACTTGGTAACTTCATATGGTTACTGGTGCAAAGTAGCGGCAAAATAGAGGTGTCTAAATAGCCCATAAGATAGTTACTCGATTGATTGATTGATGAAGATTAAGCCACCCAAAAGGTGGCACGGGCATGAATAGCCCGTAAGTGGTGGCCCTTTTGAGCCATTACCAGTATCAAGAGCTGATACTGGAGATCTGTGGAGGTGCAACTGCACCCTGCGTGACGGGAGATGTCTCTGATAGTTACTGATTGATTGATTGATAAAGATTAAGCCACCCAAGAGGTGGCACGGGCATGAATAGCCCGTAAGTGGTGGCCCTTTTGAGCCATTACCAGTATCAATAGATGATACTGGAGATCTGTGGAGGTGCGACTGCACCCTGCGTGACGGGAGATGTCTCCCGTGATAGTTACTGGCTTCTCGATTGCTTATATGATCACACCTCACCTCGTCGTCCTCCAAAGGATGGGAGGAATGTTAACTGTTATTAGGGAAAATGTTTGAGTTTCGTCATTAGTGCTAATGAGAGTTGTGCTGCCCTGTACTCTCATTAAGCTAATGAGTTTGGAGCGAGTATATTATTGAGTCTCCGTGGTGTAGTGGTAAGAAAGGTTAAATATCCCAAAAGGAATCCACAGGGAAATAGCAGTTAGGCTATATAGACTACGTCTAGGTTACAGATGCACACCATTTGGTCACCACTTGGTCCGGGAGACATCTCCCGTCACGCAGGGTGCAGTTGCGCCTCCACAGATCTCCAGTATCATCTTTTGATACTGGTAATGGCTCGAAAGGGCCACCACTTACGGGCTATTCATGCCCGTGCCACCTCTTGGGTGGCTTAATCTTCATCAATCAATCAATCTTACAGATGCAACTGGGAGATTGGTGAACCCCGACAGAGAGAATGCATCTTCTGCCAAACTGTCACAGAAAAGCCATTACTTCACTATCTTCTGGAATGTGAAGCAACCAATGACCTTAGAAGAGCTTTAAGAGTTCCTGAATCATGCAGTGGCCACCCTGAAGCCATCAACACAGCCACTCTCCTGGTCAACAAAGGTGTCCAGCAGCTGGACACCCTCATAAAGACTGTGAAGCAGTATCCTCCCCCACGATAACAGCTTGATGGTTAAATGCAACCTCAGAACACTGGGGAAAAAAAAGAAAAAAGAAAAAAATTAATAATTACGGGAGACATCTCCCGTCACGCAGGGTGCAGTCGCACTTCCACAGATCTCCAGTATCAGCTCTTGATACTGGTAATGGCTCAAAAGGGCCACCACTTACGGGCTATTCATGCCCGTGCCACCTTTTGGGTGGCTTAATCTTTATCATCATCATCATCATCGTGTAGTGGTAAGACACTCGCCTGGCGTTCCGCGAGCGCTATGTCATGGGTTCGTATCCTGGCCGGGAAGGATTTACTGGGCGCAATTCCTTAACTGTAGCCTCTGTTTAACGCAACAGTAAAATGTGTATCCTGGATGAAAAAACGATTCTTCGCGGCAGGGGATCGTATTCCATGGACCATAGGATTAAGGACTTGCCCGAAACGCTACGCGTACTAGTGGCTGTACAAGAATGTAACAACTCTTGTATATATCTCAAAAAAAAAAAAATTGACATAATCTACTCGCTACAAATTAATTAGTGGATTACATGGTTGTTCAAGACACGGAATTTCAAATTATAAGACATACAAAATCCAGTTTTATATTGACATTTTATTATCCATCTATGTTAAACAGTTTGACGTCTAGCAGGCGTCTTGTCCCCGACTATTGGTAACCTTGTATTAAAATTAGTTATTATAGTTAAAAAACAAATAGAGTAGTTTGCGATACACTACGTTTTCAATGTTAAACTTCTGAAATAATTTTATTTAAGGGATAACTGTTCTTTTATCTCCGAGTTCTCCGATTAAGTCATGTACTTTGTTATTTATAATACTAAAATCGGCGAGTGTGTAGCACAAGATACAGTGTGAGTTAGTAGCACAAGGTGGGAAACTATGAGGATGAAATTTTGGCTCTACTTTTGAATAAAGTATAAATTTATTTTTTTTGTAATTCATTAGCGAGTGAGTTCCACAGAGTGGTGCTCGTGGATTCTATCACCTGAATTTACCTGAGAGCCACTAACACTCTATAGTAGTATCGATGTAGACAGGAAGCCGACGGCTTGTCAAAGAACCCCCCTCATATGTTCTGTTGATTTTTTCAAGCTGAATTTTAAAGTTCAGCAGAGTTTTGGCATCACATCTATAAAGCATGAGTTTTAGTTTAGAATTATCAATTCAAAGGTTTTGTACATGTAAATAGCACAAGAGAATGTGTGGAGTGAGTGTATGCTCAGCATGTTTAGGGATTCAAACAGAGTGTGTTGTCTGAAGACATTTTGTTATAGTTCTGATAGCAGATTTTTGCTGGGTGATGATGGGCTTGAGGTAATATGCAGTGGTAGAACCACATGCACAGATACCGTATGTAAGAAAGGGACAGATTAGCGAATATTAGAGTGTAAGAAGAGCAGAGCGGGGAATATAATATCAGATTTTTGAGAGTATACCAACAGTTTGAGAAACTTTGTTGGCTGCCGAGATAGCAACGATCACATTAACCAAACCCAGGGAATAATATTTGGGATTAACCAAACCCTGGAAATAATATTTGGGCTTAACCAAACCCTGGGAATAATATTTGGGATTAACCAAACCCCGGGAATAATATTTGGGATTAACCAAACCCTGGGAATAATATTTGGGATTAACCAAACCCTGGAAATAATATTTGGGCTTAACCAAACCCTGGGAATAATATTTGGGATTAACCAAACCCCGGGAATAATATTTGGGATTAACCAAACCCTGGGAATAATATTTGGGATTAACCAAACCCTGGAAATAATATTTGGGATTAACCAAACCCTGGTAATAATATTTGAGATTAACCAAATCCTGGGAATAATATTTGGGATTAACCAAATCCTGGGAATAATATTTGGGATTAACCAAACCCTGGGAATAATCAAGTGTACCTTTACTTTTAAGGAAACGGAGGTAGTCATTCAATTGTATAAGCCTCTGGTGCTGGATTATTGCACTCAGGCAATGGAGACCTCATATGCATTACCAATCTCCGTGGTGTAGTGGTAAGACACTCGCCTGGCGTTCCGCGAACGCTTTGTCATGGGTTCATATCCTGGCCGGGGAGGATTTACTGGGCGCAAATCCTTAACTGTAGCCTCTGTTTAACTCAACAGTAAAATGGGTACTTGGTTGTAAATACGATTTTTCGTGAGGTCGCATTCCAGGGACCATAGGATTAAGGACTTGCCCGAAACGCTACGCGTATTAGTGGCTGTACAAGAATGTAGAACTCTTGTATATATCTAAAAAAAATATGAGGGCTCTCCCTTATATACATATGAGGTCTTGCCCGAAACGCTATGCGTACTAGTGGCTTTAGGTATTGTATGTACTAGCTCTATCTTTAAATCTAACATTATGTATGTACCTTTACCTGAATAAAAAATCTAAATCTAAAATCTAAATCTAAATCTATATATATATACCCAACCCTTCAACAACTGTTGCAGTGTTGCATCCTGGGGAGAGTCAGCAGTTCGACTTTTGTGGGAAAGATGGGGCACTCGATACAACATATATATATTATTTGCATATGTATTCTATTTTTAGAAGATACATATATACAATCAGGCTACCTGTCACCAACAAAATTAATTAATATTATTTCCCAAAATGTAACACCGTAAACAAATTGTACTATCCGATAGAGTAAGTGCGTGGATAAGAATACCATTGACTAAACAAAATAATAACAACATTCATAACATAATTAGCATACCATCAATAAAAGCTTGTTCATATCTAATTAATAAATTAAAATTGCATTTTTTGGCTCAAATGCCTTCGCATTTTCAATAAAATAGTGTTTAATAGAGCCAAGTCAAGCGGGAGAGGATCCGGACACGGGACCTCCAGCAACCAAAACAGTGGAAAGACAACACGCTGCTCCAGTCTTGCTCACATTCCCTCTCGTCTCGCATACTTAAAATGACGGACTATAAAGAAGAGCAGACTAACGAAATCGAAGCGTTAGAATCTATATATCCAGAGGAGTTTGAGAGTAAGTTTGATCTGTTACACGGAAACTCGTGCAAGAGGGCATATGGGACTTGTCTGTCATTTCAGAAATTGTCCTGTCAGAAGAATGGGTATGTGTGACCGCGTGATCCAAAAGGCATGACCTTATTCAAGTTGGTTTCTAAATTGTAGGGAATTGCATAGTATAGGGGGAAGATTGCTGCTCTCTTCCTCACCAATCTTACAAGTCAGTCTCCATAATTTGGCCACCAAGATTTTGAAGGTTGACAATGGTCAGGTGTAATGTATAAAACAAATTTCAGTAGTGTACTATACTGTATAATTATAGGTTTATTGCTTAGGGCGGTGATATCAGGGGAGTTCAGTGATGATAGTTTAAATAACAACTGTGCTAACACCCCACTCTGTGTAGGTCAGTACTCTACCACCTATCTTCACAAGATGCTCTCGCAAGTGTTTTGAAGATGTGCTAATGTAACTACCAAGTAAAAAATTTGTAGTATGGAAATCACAGATGTGGAAATATGGCAGTTTCACTTGCTTCCTTTTCTACACAGGTAGCCACCTTTGATATCCATGAATTGATCATTTTTTTTCTGTGTTTATGTATTGAACATTCAGTATTTTTTAGCCGTATTCTCTTCCTTATGAGAGTAGCCATAAATAGAAACTGTGTCGAGCTGTATCAAAATATTATTTTGCATTATGGCCATGAAAGTCTTGCATAATTTAAAAAAAAATTAGAACTTGAGAACTTCAGTATAATAATAATAATGAGAAAATCCACTAGGACTATAGGTGAGCACAAACCAACGACCCTGGCCATGCCAGTCGCGTACTCTACCACTAGACCACTGCTGATTTGTAAAGTCATACAACTAGATTTCTACTGAAATTACAGGAAATCTGGAGGCCCCTACTGAAGTCAGTCCAGGTTTTTATGTATGACCCACAAGCACTCAAGTGGAAGGGCAAAGTGGCCCTACACCTTACGTCCCAACTTCATTGTTTCTGAAGTAGGTTCGTGCCCCACCTCTTGTCCTAGTGGATTTTCTCATCTATATATATCACGTTAATGTGATTTCTGTGTTTAGTAATAATACGGTAATAGTAAAGGAATAGTAAAAATATTATAATTTTATGTATGGAGTAAAATATTCACGAACAAAATGACAAGAATAGATATATTGGTCTTGGTTATTATGGAGTATAATACCAAAGGACAATATGGTTTTCTGTCTACCTTATGCAGGCACTTTTACCAAATGAGTTCCTCCTTCCCTAATTAAATCCTGATCACGGTCCTAATTAAAAAATTATAATGACTACTAATATATATTCAGATATGTTATACTGAAAGAATAATCTCTTGCAGTTTTAGATGTAGAGCCAAGACATAAATTTAAAATCATTGTGAAATCAGAGGGATCTGATTCTTTGGACGATATTAAAGCAGAGCCAGCCGAGATTGCCCTTAATTTTGAATACACTCCTTCATATCCCGATGAGCCACCAATTATGGAGATTATTCCTATAGAAAATGTAGAAGAAGAAGACCTAGATGATCTGCGAGAGCAGTTGCAAGCACAGGTATGTAAGTGAATTACTGAATATCACTGTAAGGTCACTAGGTATTGTGAGACTTGCTATATAATCTTACAGATGTTCTCCTGTACTGTATTGGACTTCATTAGAAAGTTTTTTTTTTTTTTTTTTGTAAAAGCACCAAGAAAATATTTAAGGTGAAATCAAGGATGAAATCTTAAGTTTAACAAACTGTATGGGAGAGAAGAGCTTTTAAGTTTTATTGATAATAGTAATGGGGGAGTAATTCTTCTTTATCAGTATGGTAACTGATAGACATCTTGCAGTCTTCGGAGACCATGGGGTTGCGCTCGAGTTATCGAGGCTGAAGTTTCCTCTCCAGAGTGCAAAGCCAGGGTAGGTCTATATGAAGGAGAAGCTGTTACCCATACACATGCATCTTCCAGCTTTGGTCAAAATCAAGAAAGAGATTTATCAAATAAAAATAGTGAACAATTTCTTTAGTATTTTGCCATCTATGTAGTTAAAGCAATTCTCAAGTTAGAAAGTGTAGCATAGGCTGACAGGGGCCTAACAGCTGAGTGGACAGCGCTTCAGATTCGTAGTCGCGAGGCTCTGGGTTCAATCCCCGGTGGAGGCGAAAACAAATGGGCAGAGTATATACAATAATAATACAATACCCAATACAATATAGCAAAGTATAGCATTATATTTTATTTATAAGTCTGAATTATGCATGTAGCTTCTTTCAAAGTTTCATACAGATACTATATTCAGATATTGAATATCTCATAATGCAAGATTTTACTAACATTTGAGCTCTAGAGTAGGTCATATGTCTCAAAATGCATTCATACTAATACAGATTCACCTTACAGTGTGAAGAGAACCTTGGCATGGTGATGGTGTTTACGTTAGTGTCGTATTCTGTGGAGTGGCTTACCACACACATGGAGGACTTGGCACGGAATGCAAAAGAGGAATTTGAACGTAAGAAAAAGGAACAGGAGGAAGCAGATCGGGTAAGTTATCTCCAAATTACGTATTCCATAAGTTTGCCTAAAAATTTAAATATCAAATGAGGGTACATTTATTTTACTAAGAAACTGAAGACTGATTGTCTTCCATTAAATTGTAAGTTCAATTTTGTGTAGAGAATGCAATGTACTTGGTATATTGGTTATGTACACTACTTTCTGTTCTTAGATCAGCTATCAGCTTCATGGCAGCTTGGAAGTTCTTGCTTCTATCTCTAATGTGGCTGCCTTGCTATCTGCATCTCCAGCTTCAGTGGTGCTGCCAAAGTTACTTGCTCTCCCCCTTCTTCTTTTAGGCAAAACACGCTTTTTACTTAGTCTGCCTTATGTGCATCAGCAGACTGTGCTGGCTTAGTCTTTAGATTTGGCCTAGTCCTTAACATTTTGTCTGCTTCTCCCTCCCAAGGAAGCTATTTATACTGTTATTTCAGCTGTAGCTTTCTGCTGTTTTGTCCCCTCAGCCAGGCTCTTTTTGCAGAGTTCTGGCTTCTATGTTCAGAGGCAGTCTGGTGGGGTTGGGCCTCACTTGCTGTTGGTCAAGGTAGGCCTCTGTTGGCATTGAATGCCTGGGCTCTTGCACATGCTTTGGCCAATTCATACTCTGCTCAATACCACAATTACATGGTTGTGGAAGGGTAGTTCTACTCAGTGTCCTCCCCACAGCGTTGTGTGGTCATGGCGATGTGGTTGGACTTTGGCATGGTCAATGTTTCTGGTCCCATTTGGGCTTATGTTTCTCTGGGTCAGGTTTCCTGGCTGTTATTTCTTCTCTGATGTTAGTTTGATGGGAGATGTTAGATGTTAGCTTCAGGGAGTCTCTAAGGGACTGCCCCAGAAATCAAACATTGAATGTAATTTAATGCCCCTTTTTGGATGAGCGCTGGTGGCTCCCTGACTCCCTCCCAGTTCATTGCTCATCAGCAATGGAGTGAATGCTTGTTTTTTCGTAATAGTCTTACTAATATGTGGTAATAGCATTAATATAATATCTAAAATTCCTACAGAAAAAATTTGAGGGCACTCGAGTGACAGTGGAAACATTTTTAGTTTGGAAAGCAAAGTTTGATGCTGAAATGGCTGCACTACGGTCAGAGAGAGAAAGGGAAGAAGAGAAGAACAAGAAATTTACTGGGCGTGAATTGTTCCAAACAGACCAGACCCTTAATGAGTCCGACCTGAGCTTCTTGGGTGATGGTAAATGTTTCTTGATATTTATTGTGCACTGAATCACATTCACGACCCAAAATAATTGTACCATATTGTAATATACAGTAATTAGGTTATTTATACTTGAGTTATATGCTCATTGGAGTACTGTTTTGTGACTTTTTTTGATAATCTTTTATTTTTTCATAGGAGAGGGAGAAGTTACTGTAGATGAAAGCTTATTCCAAGACCTAGAAGACCTTGATCTTGATGATGAGGATGACGAAGACTATGTGCCTGGCGCAGATGAAGGGCTATCCGATTAAGAGTTTCTATTAAACACCGGAACAGAAGATGTTCATCATTATTTGTAAATCCATCTCATCATTTCTTTGTCACTCATTTCATTCTTAGAAAACAAATTACAAGAAAGGCTTTGGCAATAACACTTGCAATTTGTTACAGATGTGCAAAATATGCTTATAGCAAACTATAAATGTTTGAAAATAATTTGTGTACAGGAGTAGCATTTGACAAATGAGTGTTTAAATTGCTAATTTGCTAAAATGAGGATCACTCATTAGATTAATGTTAAGTTCGAAAATTAACATATGTTTATATACACATACAGTACCTACAACTATTGTCAAGAGCTGAAATTTAAGAAAAACAAATTGAAAACAAATTGAAGTTTTAAAAGCTTTTGTCCGACTGCATCAAGCAGGATGTATACATGATTGAATATGTAACTTGTTTCATCTTTCACTAATTGACAATAACCTGTAATTATCAACGGATAAGGGCTATTTATTCAGACATATTTTAAAATTTGTATTGGTTGCTGTCCAGTAATACCACTAAGTTTTTATTAGAATAAAATTATATTGATATAAGATACCTTATATTTATCTATATTCTTTGATGTCTTGTTCCCACTGGGAACTCTCCTTCCTTTGAGGAAGTGGCCTTATGTAGAATACAGTATTACCTAGACACTTCACCCTCCTTCAAGTGTTAGACTTTATACATTTGTTGATAAATAACACATGCTGGTTTGACAGCCATATAAGAAAACCAATTGCTATGTGTTTGCAGCTGTACAATAATGCGTACAATTTGAATATCACCTCTGCAAGTGCAGACAGTTGAGAAGGAAAAGCAACAGAAAAGTCTATGGAAAAATAATCTTACTAGAAATAGGAAGTCAGTGCTCATTGCAAGGGTGGTGTGTGGAGGATTGGAAAAATGTCTTTCTGTGTACAGTATAATTCAATACATGAATTACTGATTAACAATTTATATTCATTCATGCCTTTAACCTTTCGGACACAAGTCATAACCCACCAACAGAAAATAAGTAGAGCTATTACATGTACTGTATACAGAGATGTCCATTTGTTGTTACACATGTGTATATAATCAGCATCATCAGCTGTTAGGTGAACATTTGTTTCCCAAATGCTTCCATAATTTTTAACATGAGACTTCTCTTGTGTGCTTGAATACAGAACTCTTGATTTCTTGTATCTCTCTCTGATACTTAGTCTTGTTAATATTATTTTACCTATTTAGTTCTTTTCTTTCCACTAGAGGGTACTCGAGCAGACATCCGACTTATTTGCAGGCTAAGAGTGCTCCTTTCTCATAACTGATCTTGAACCTTATCCACCTAGCATTTCGTTTGGATCACTGTCCATTAATCTCTTTAAAACCAGGTCTGAATTGTCGGTGGGTTAACAGGGGCAAACGTTTAGGAGCAGTGCCCAATTGTCCCTCCATGTCCAGTCCTTGAATCTGGGCTATTTCCTCTTGCAAGGCAAGCCGGGTTATGGTAATAGCCACTCTTCCATTTAATTTTTCTTAATCTAATATCTGAAGTTTAGACTAATCCCATTCATTTTCTCCTCAAAATATTATGCCTAGCATACCTACTTCCATACTTCTTTGAGATGCATAATTTTTGTATATACAGTGGCTGGCATATTTTACATTTGTTAACACTGCATTCATTTTTCAAATAGTAAGTTACAGTATATATATATTTTATTATTTCCTGCATTCTCACAGGCCAGTTAAACTATATTGACTTTTGGTATTGCTCAATGGGTTTTTGTTAGCTAAAATAACCATTATACAGTACAAGAAGCTTTAGTTTTAGTTAATTTTTAACCCCGTTCTACTGCTTATATTGATGCTGATATTCATCAGCAATGATAGAAAATTGTCAAAATTTGGTGTTTGATTACATAATCCATTTATTTTTGTCAGTCTCCTAGTGAAGTGACTTGAAACTTTCAGCTGCTCTAAAAAAACTTTGGATAAATATTGTTGCTCTGTGTTTTTTTTAAATTATAACTTTTCTGATGACTTTGAATAACCTACTTGGAAAGGAAGAAAATAGTCTTCTTGCAGTGTTCCCAAGATGATAATGTCAGTTTTGGTTTTTTCAGTTTCTGAGTTACAGAAGATATTGATAATACTGTAACTACTGTTCTTATTCAAACCCTTTTTCTAAAATGAATAATTGCCCATGTATAGGAAATAATAATCTTTTTGCATCTGGAATAATTCCTAAATTTTGTTTGATAATTTATGGCACTTCCCCTCTACCAAAATTTGTTGTGCAGTGATATCCCTGGAAACACAAACTGTAACTGTCTCTATTTTCCGCTTGTTACAACTTGTAATAAAGTTGTTACATCTTGGCTTCACGTGTTTATGACGTATTAGAACGTTGTTACAACTTCCTATATTGGTTGTTATAACTGGTTAGGAAGTGTTAAAACTTGTTCGAACGTTGTACCAACGTCGTAGTTTCGGTGTGTGTTTGGCGGGATGAGATTAACTGTTTTAGTGCTGCTTTTATGGCTCCTGTTCTTTGTAACTCGTGACACTACACACCTCTTTACATATAATAATAATCACACTATAAAAGTGCTACACACTTACATTTTAGTTACTAAACATTTTGTGGAATGGACTATATATATTGTACATGTGTAATATACCTTATGCATTGGTGTAGTACTTTTGCCTGTACTGCTGTGTAGGACAAGAAGTCTGTTAGGCTCAAGAAGGTGCCACTTTGAAGGTGAAGCTGTTTTTGCAATTTACCTGGCCATTCCGAATGGCACTTTACCGAAGCTGGCCATACCCGATGGCACTTTACCTGCCTGACTTCTCGATCTACAGTGCCATATCATTTGATCTCTAGTAATTCAACCACTAATGTTTGCAATTACCTATTATAATAAAAAGAATACCCTTTCCCTGTAAACTGATGCCCCCCTTTCATACAAACTAACCTACGCCCCCAAGTACAACCACTCTTAAACACGTATTTTATACACATGTACCTCCTATATGCATTCTCCTAAAAATTATATAAATTTAGCGTATGTAGAATCTTTAAAAAAAATACAAATGGATGTACCAGTCTCAAATAATCAATACATAAAACTAAAAGTATGGTTCCCATTAACTTGCTCTGCAAACTGTTATTTTATGGAAGTCCCCCATAGTCAACAATTGGCCTCAAGCAGAATGCAACCCCAATAGTTGTCCAATTCCTGGATTACATATATTTTCCGCTAGGTGAACAAAGGCGTGAGATCACCTACATAGCACTGTCAGCCCATCCTCATGAACAATTTCCAAATGATCTTTAATCCAGCAGCTAACACTTGTGTTAATGAATGTAAAATGCTGTACATATGACTGACAGTATTCAAACGTTTTTCAAACTGTGTACTCTTAAGCGTTGTGTGTCCCTGTGGCCTTCCTTCTGCCACCGTAACCGGCGGTGGGAAACGGCTCTAGCAAGGTTGCGTTTTGGCCATACTTGCTAACTCACGGTCAATGAAGCACTGCCCAGCTCCTTATTGTCCAAATTGCATTGTCCCTCTTACAGTCGTGCATATCCTTGTTGAATGTCCTGACTTCCAGGACGAGCGTGTGTCTTGCTTTCCGACCGTCCCTCGCGGTCACTTGTCCCTCGATAGACTTCTTGGTGAATCTGATACTTTTGATATCGTTCGCCTGATGCGTTTCTATTCTCGTATTGGCATCCTTGGTGATATTTAGCGCCCTCTGATTATTTCGAACAGTTGATGGTGCTACATAGTCGTCCCGGTTTGGTGCCTTCTTTTGATAATTACTTGCTTCCCTAACCCCCTCCCCGCTCAGCTCGTTGTCGCCGTGTGGGGGCTTGGTGGGCGGCTGCCGGAGTGTGATGCTCCTTGGGACAGTCCTGTCCTTTTCTAGCCTTGTGCTCCTGCTGCCGTCCTCTCCAATTCTGCTGGGCATCTTTTCCTTTTCCTTCTGTTTCGTTTTTCTCCCCCCTCTTCTCCTATCTGCTTGCCGTTTCCTGCCGACCTTTTGCTCGTTCTGGTTCTTCCCTTGGACTTCTTCTATTTTGACGCCCGGGTGCTTGAGGAGGCGTACTCTTGCACCCGTAGAACTGCAGTACCCGACGTCGAGAGCGAGGGGAACCTTTTATTGTCAATCCCCACTTCGTCACTGAACCCGATCTCGACGGACTGTCGGTTTCTTAAGGTGGCGTTTGTGGGGCGTATACTCACGACGCACCCCTAGGAGGCCCCGACAAGATCGGCGATAGCTTCTTGTTGGGTGTCCTGCCTCTAATTGTGGCTCCATGGTGGGTGTGGGGGCACATTCGTGAGTGAATTCTTCTTTCGTCAAGATGATTACCCCTGCTTCGGCTTCTTCTGGTTTACCTTCTCAGGCTCGTGGGGTGGGCGACCAAGCCCCCGAGTCGGTCCGTATTGGAAGACCGGGCTCTGTAGCCTCCGCTGCATTGGGCCCCGACCTTGCTCCTCCTTTGGCCTCTCTGACTCCTTCCCCTGGCTCCCCTCCCTCCTCTGTGGTTGGGTCGAGCCCCAAGCCCCCAGTGGTGACTACCTCGTCCCCTGGCGCGGCTCCTTCTCTAGTTGTTACTACTGCGCCTTTTAACCCCTCTCTCTCTGGGGGTTCTCACCGCCGTTCTCGTCACGGCCGCCCTCGCTCGATTCCTTCCAGTTCTGCTACCTATCAAGCCTTGTTTGGTCCCGCTTCGTGGGCCAAATATTTTGATCTCCTCCCTCTTGATTCTGCGCCTCCTGACGATTTCTCCCTTCATCGACATCTCATTGATTCCGTGGATGCCTCCATTACTTTTAACCCCACTCGTCTCGGTACGCGTGTCGTTGCTGCTCCTTCTCAGGATGCTGCTTCCCGCTTGGCTGCCTTATCCTGCCTTGGCGAGACCCCCGTTCGGGTCTCGAAGAACGTCCAGTTGAATGCCAGTGTTGGCACTATTTTGCTCCCGCCCCATGTTGCGACCGGTGTTCGGGACCTACGCGACTGCCACGACGATATTCGACATATCCTCGCTGCCCAGGGCCATTCTATTCTCCAGGTGGACACGTTTACTCGTCCCCCTCGTGGTAGTCGCCGTCAACCACTCCGGGTTGTGAAGATTACCTTTGATGGTAGGACCCTTCCACCCTCTGTCATTCTTGCTGGTGCCAGGTGCTCTGTCCAGGAGTACATTCCTTCTCCTCGGCTCTGCAACAAGTGCTGGAGGTTTGGGCATGGTGCCCTCCGCTGCTCCGGGACTGTCTCTTTCTGTCCTTTGTGTGGTGGCGAAGGTCACTCTAAGTCGGAGTGCGCTTCTCCCCAGGCTCGTTGCCTCAACTGCGGTGAGGCCCATCCTACCTTCTCCCGTGCGTGTGTCCATTACAAGCTTGAGGCAGCCGTCCTCAACTTGAAGCACCGGGAGCGTTTATCTTTTCCTGAGGCGAGGCGCCAGGTTCGCCGGCTCCCGCCTTATGCTAATATCTCTTATGCTCGCGTGTTGCGCTCTTCCTCTCCTCGTCCTTCCCGCCTTCCTCAGACTCACAACCGTTTCCAGGCCTTGGACCCTGATGCGCCCACTGCCCCCTCCTCTGTCCCTTTGGGTTCTCTCCCGAAGGATCCTCCTCCTGGTCCTCTGTCTGGGGTTCCCCTTCCTTCTACCCGGTCTGTCGTGTCTTCTGTGTCTCCTTCCTCGTCCCCCTCCGATCCTCCTTCCCATCCTCTTCCTCCATCTATCGGCTCTCCCCGCCGCCTGTCGGTGCGGGCGGATGTCCATCGCTCTCCTAACGGCCGTCGTGTGTGCTCTCGTTCGGCTTCTCCTGTTGAGACACTGGAATCCGTTGCCCGGTACGTAGTTGCTGGGACACCGGTCTCTTTAAGTCAGAAGCGTAAGCCTGGCTCCTCTCCTTCCTCTTCCCCGGCGGGTAAGAAGGCTTCGCTTTCTTCCTCAGCTCCTCCTTCTGGCTCTGTTGCTCCTTCCACTCCCGTTTCAGTGCTTGCGCCCCCTGTTCCTGCTATGGAGGTTTCTTTGGCCCCTGCTTCCCTTTCGGTTGCTGCTCTTGCTGGGGTGCGCTCCTCTCTTTCTACTCCCCCTCTTCCTGCTGCTGTCCTTGACTGCTCCTCTCCGTTGTCTCCTCCTCCTCCTCCTCCTCCTCCTCCTCCGGACCCTGCCCGCCCACCTCTGATCTGTTCTCCCGTTTCCTTCCCTCCGTCTTTGCTCAGTTTACCCATGCCCCCTAACCCTGACTTTGCTGACCCTGATCCCGACCCTGATATTCTTTAACGTGCTCTGTTGGTCTTTCGCCTTTGTTTCTTCCTTGTTCTCTGTTTTTGTCCTTTCTCTTCTCGTCGTTGTCCATTCTTCAATGGAACGTTCGAGGTTATTACGCCAATTTCCTCGAACTCCAACTTCTGGTTTCGCGGTTTTCGCCCCTTTGTGTCTGTCTCCAGGAGCCGATGCTTGGTGCTCGTCCTGGTCGTTTTCGTGGCTATTCCTTTCTCTCCCCCCCCCCAGCCATTGCTGGGGCTTCTAATTCTTCTGCTCTCTTGATTCGGGCTGATGTTCCCTTTGTTCCTTTACTTTTTCCTTCGCCTCTCCATTGTTCTGCTGCTCGTATCTTTGTGGGGAAATGGTACACAGTTTGTTCCATTTATCTCCCCCCGAGTGTCCCGCTCTCTCTTCCTGATTTGAAACACCTCCTAGACTCCTTGCCGGAGCCTGTGCTCCTGCTGGGTGACTTCAATTGTCGTCATTCTCTTTGGGGTGACGTTCTGACGAATACCCGGGGTCGCCTCCTTGAGCCGTTTCTCCTCTCTTCTTCCCTGTCTCTTCTGAATTCTGGTGAGCCCACTCATTTGGACTCTCGAACTCGCACCCTTTCTTGTCTTGATCTTTCTCTCTGCTCTTCTTCTCTTTACTTAGATTTCACATGGCAGGTTCTTGATGACCTCCATGGAAGTGATCATTTCCCCATCCTTGTTTCCTTTTTCTCTTTTCGCCCTTCCCTCTCTTTCCCTAGATGGCAGTTTGCTAAGGCGGACTGGACCCTGTTTTCCCTCAGTGCTACTCTCTCTGACCTCTCCCTTCTGCCCCTCTCTCGCGCTCTCCTCCTTTTTCATGACACTGTCTTCGACGCTGCCCTCCGCTCTATTCCTCGCTCTTCCTCTCGGGGTCCACGGAAGTGCGTTCCCTGGTGGAATGCGGACTGTGCTCGGGCTGTCCGCTGTAAGCGTGCAGCCTGGAAGAAGCACCGCCGTAGGCAGACGACCGATTCTTTTCTTTTCTTTCGGAAAGCGAGTGCGGTGGCCCGTAGGGCCATCCGTACGGCTAAACGTGAATGTTGGGCATCTTATGTCTCGACAATTACGTCCGAAACCCCTCTGGCCCAGATCTGGAAGCGTATCCGCAAGATAGCGGGTAAGTTCGTTCCCGATGTTTCACCGGTCCTTCACCTCCATGATACTCTTGTGGCGGACCCGTTGCAGGTCGCTTCCGAACTGGGTTCCCACTTTTCTTCTGTTAGCTCTGGTCTTCATCTTCCCCAATCTTTCCTTCTTCGTAAACCTGTCCTTGAGTCTCGTCCTTTAGATTTCTGCACTCATCTTCAGCTTCCCTATAATGATCCCTTCTCTCTCTCTGAACTTCGTTCTGCCCTGGCCCTCTGCGGTTCTACGGCGGCGGGCTCCGATGGTATTCATTATGAGATGCTTCGCCATCTCCCTCCGAGCACGTCTCAGTATTTACTGAGTCTGTATAATCGGATCTGGGAGTCGTCGTCAGTCCCTGAGGACTGGCTCGATGCCGTTGTCCTCCCTGTTCGCAAACCAGGGTCTCTGGGTACTTCCCCTAAGGACTTTCGCCCTATTGCTCTCACAAGTTGTGTCTGCAAACTCTTTGAACGTATGGTTAACGTTCGTCTGATGTGGTTCCTGGAACACCATCACCTCCTCTCCCCTTCTCAATTTGGTTTCCGCAAGTGCCGCAGCACGACAGATGTCCTGGTGAACTTGGAGGTCTATATACGTACTGCTTTTGCTGCGAAGACCTCCGTTGTTGCCGTCCTTTTTGACCTAGAAAAGGCTTACGACACCACTTGGCGTTATCATATCCTATCTCAACTTCATTCTTTTGGCCTTCGTGGTCATCTCCCTCTCTTTCTCCGCAGCTTCCTCTCTCGTCGTTCCTTTCGGGTGCGCCTTGGTACCGCTCTCTCTCCCCCTTTTCAGCAATACGAAGGTGTGCCCCAGGGTAGTGTTCTGAGCACTACTCTTTTTCTGGTTGCCCTCAATGGTCTTCTTTCCTCTCTTCCTTCTGGTGTCTTCTCCGCTCTCTATGTCGATGATCTTACCCTTTGTTGTCAGGGTGATGATTCGCCTCTCCTTCAACGCCGGCTTCAACTTGCGATTGATGCCGTGTCGTCTTGGGCCACAGGTCATGGCTTCAAGTTCTCTACTTCTAAGACTTGTGCCATGACTTTTACGCGGAAACGGGTTGTTCTTCGTCCCTCTTTGTCACTTTATGGTCATCCCCTTGAATACAAAGATTCCGCGAAGCTTTTGGGGTTATTCCTTGACACTCGTTTGTCTTGGTCTCCCCATATCTCTTACCTCCGTGTTGAGTGCTCTAAGTCCCTTACCCTCCTTCGGGTCTTGTCCCATACTTCTTGGGGGGCAGATAGGCGCACTCTCCTTGCTTTACATTCCTCTCTCGTCCTGTCTAAGCTCGATTATGGTTGCCCTGCTTACTCGTCTGCTTCTCCTTCTACTCTTCGCCGTCTTGATGCTTTGCACCATACTGGGTTGCGCCTCAGTTCTGGTGCCTTTCGTTCGACTCCCGTCCTTAGCTTGTATGTTGACACTGGCTTCCTGTCTCTCCAGGACCGCCGTGATCGCTACTGTCTTCGCTATCTTGCGCGGTCCTTGCAACATCCTTCCTCTCGTCTCTGTCGTGCTTTAACTTTTACCCCTCCTGCGGTTCCTGTTCCTCTTCACCACCTCCCTCTTTCTGTCCGGTTATCTCGCCTGCAGGATTCTCTTTCCGTTCGTATTTCTGATGTTTCTCCTCGTGTTGTTCCTTCTTTGCCCCCGTGGAGGGTCCCTCTTCCGCGGTTTTGTACATCCTTGACTCGCATCACTAAAGCTTTTACCCCTCCTACAGTTCTAAAACGCCTTTTCCTCGAGCACTTTTCTTCTCACTCCCGCTCCGTTTCTGTCTTCACCGATGGGTCTAAGTCAGCGGACGGTGTTGGCTACTCTGTTGTTTTTCCTGATCGCACTTATATGTGTCGCTTGCCTCCGGAGACTAGCATCTTTACAGCGGAACTTTATGCTATTCTCTATGCTCTTCGTCTCCTGCTTTCTCGTTGTCAGTCTTCCTTTGTGGTTGTTGTTGACTCTCGTAGTGCCCTCATGGCTCTCGGGTGCTTTAATCCAGTTCATCCGGTAGTTGTCGAGATCCAGCATTGGCTGTTTCTCGTTCACAGTAAATTTAAGTCGGTTGAGTTTTGTTGGGTTCCCAGCCATATTGGCGTGTCTTTAAATGAGCGTGCGGATGCTGCCGCTAAGGAAGCTGTCCGCTCTTGTCCCATCTCTCGTAAAGGCATTCCGTATTCCGACTTTTACCCGGTTATCCATTCCTCAGTCCTTACCCGTTGGCAGGCTTCTTGGTTGTCTGTTACTGGTAACAAGCTACGTACTCTTAAATGTTGTGTTTCCTCGTGGCCGTCCTCCTTCCACCGTAACCGGCGGTGGGAAACAGCTCTAGCGAGGTTGCGTATTGGCCATACTCGCTTAACCCATGGTCACTTGATGGAGCGCCGCCCTGCTCCTTATTGTCCTAGTTGCATTGTCCCTCTTACGGTCGTGCATGTCCTTCTTGAATGTCCTGACTTCCAGGACGAGCGTGTGTCTTGCTTTCCGACCGCCCCTCGCGGTCACCTGTCCCTCGATAGAATTCTTGGTGACTCGGATACTTTTGATATCGTTCGCCTTATGCGTTTTTGTTCTCGTATTGGCATCCTTGGTGATATTTAGCGCCCTCTGATTATTTTGCGTATTTGATGGTGCTACATAGCCTTCCCGGTTTGGTGCCTTCTTTTGATAATTACTTACTTGCTTCCCTAACAGTGCTTCACCCACGTCCTCTGTTTGAACAGCACCTTCATAAACGCTTCACCCACATACAGTACTACAAATACAAATAATTGCCAGAAACTAAATTACCTAAAACAACCACCCAATCACATCCACACACCACCCACACTCGTTCACCCATCCACAACCAACATCCACCCTCACAAACAAATTGCGAGGTTGTATTTGATGGTAGTGCTGGTGTTGATAATAGTGACTAATTATGATTGTGGTGTCGAATTTGTAGCGTCTGAATGGTGATAATGGAGATGGTTGGTGTAGGTGATGAGATAACGTGGCTAAAGTATGTTGACCAGACCACACACTAGAAGGTGAAGGGACGACGACGTTTCGGTCCGTCTTGGACCATTCTCAAGTCGTTTGTGAGTGGTCTCACAATCGACTTGAGAATGGTCCAGGACGGACCGAAACGTCGTCGTCCCTTCACCTTCTAGTGTGTGGTCTGGTCAACATAGTTGGTGTAGTACTGTTGATAGTAGTCGTAGGAATATGCTGGTGAGGTTGCAAGCGTGAGCTAGAGTTGGTGGTGGTAGGGAGGGGCAAGAGCCAGTGGCCAGGCAGTGTGCAGTGGAAACACAGGATCCGGATGTGAAAGTTCCGGTAGCGGGGTGTCCACTATCGAACCCGGTACTCGCCGGTATATTATATGTTTCCGGTAGATCCTAGATTCGCCATGTTGTGCGAGACGGACAAATTATTATTTAGGAAGTAAAAATTAGATATAATTCTTTGCTAGGCTAGTTACCAAGACTGGTGAAGTTAGTCAGATATCTGTATGAAGCGCTCTATTACCGGGAATCACGTAGAATTCTAAAAATCATGTTTTTTTGCATCTTGTGTTTGTTTTGCTTTTATAATTCAAATTCAAATTCAAAATTAAAAAAATGTAGTGATGTATATCATCACACTAAGAGAGATCTCCGGCAAGGTTTAATATTAATCATTGTCTCCAGCTTTTGTTTTTTAATTACCAAATGTGTAGTAATTTCAAAACGATTTTGGAATGTGTTGAAATGGTGACTGGTAGGTGAGGTGAAGATTAAGCCACCCCAAAGGTGGCACGGGTATGAGTAGCCCGTAAGTGGTAGATGTTTGGAGTAAATGTGATGAGGGTGCTTGACGTTATTGTTGTTTTAGATTTCGCTACTCAGAACGAAATGTCCATGTAGCACGGGCTATGGTGAGCCCGTAAGGTGCTTGACCCAAGCTGACCTTTAAGTACCCCCAGCCGGCTGCGCGCGCAACGATGCGTAAGTCTCTATTCACTTGAACAAATTCATCTTCATTAGTGTGATCCACTTCATCTTTATTAGTGTGATCTCTGCGTTTAAATCTCTATTCACTTGTTTTTCCCAATACAGAAAATGCCACACTTTTCCAACCCACGGTTCCTATATCTCCCCTCATGTCGTTCCATCCTTACCCCAGTGGAGGGTCCCACGTGCATTGATCCACACGACAAAGGCTTCTACTTTTCTACCATATTTAATAAATCAATAGAGTCAGGCAGAGTGCCAGAGTCATTGAAGGTTGCTAATGTGGTACCAATTTTTAAGAAAGGAAATAGATCACTTGCGTCAAACTTTCGGCCAATTAGCTTAACGTCTATTGTGGGAAAGTTACTTGAATCGATAATTGCAAATACAATTCGTCTTCATCTTGAAAAGCATAAATTAATAAATGATTCGCAGCATGGTTTTACAAATGGTCGTTCATGTTTAACAAATTTGCTACCTTTTTATTCCAGCATAGTTGAGGCAGTTGATAGTGATAAGGATTGACTTGACTTTAGCAAAGCTTTTGATACAGTGCCACATGAAATACTCATTAAAAAGATAGAGGCTCATGGTATTGGGGGTGCTATATTAAGTTGGATTAGGGCATGAGGCCCAGTTATTTATACGGACTCCTCACTCAAAATATAAGATATCACCCATTGTCAGGACAACCATTTCTGTGGTGTCCGGGATTAGCTATTTGCTCTAGCTAAGAAACAAAAACAAACTATAGGAGTTTTAGTAAATTATTGCATTTATAATTATGAGTACCCAAATCCCTGCAGGCTTCCTGTCTTCGTCGAGGCCACTGGATAGATAGTGGCCCTTAGGTAAATTCAGGTAAATGTCGTAAACAGGTAGTTTATAGTTCAAGCGTTGTATCTAGCTTTGTAAAAACGTGCATGCTGTTGTTGTTGTTATAGATTCCGCTACTCGGAACAAGTTCCAAATAGCACGGGCTATGGTGAGCTTATCTGGCACAGGCGCTGGGCAAGTAGCACGGGCTAAGGTGAGCCCGTAGTGGACTTACCTGGCACAGGAGCATGCGCTTTGGTGCCTCCTTATATAGCTGGCAGTCTGTACATGTCAACTAAAAATAATTACAATAGGCTGACCTATATAAATATGTTGATCTAATGGATTCGTTATTAAGATACTCTATGCACATAATAGTGCATTGTTCAGCATTTGAAAAAGGGATACTTAAAATTACGGACTTTAAGAACCTCTCCAACACAAATTATTTTGCATGAAGTTAATACTTATTTTACACTAAGCATATTTTTCAATGATTAGCTCCCTTCATACTACCAGGCCATTTAATTCTTATCTTTTCTTTGTTCGTCCCATTCCGAATAACGTTTAAAGCCCTTTGTATCAAACACACAAAACTATGACATATATAAATATATAAGAAATGAACGAAACATTATACTAACACAAGCATAAAATGTATTTTTGTTAATGAGGAAAAGTCGAATTAAATGGACTGAAAGTTGTGATTGATGACTGGCAACGTGTCTTTGTTATTGTTTGGGTCCGGAGAGGGAGGCCGGGGGTGAGTCAGTGTGGCGCCCACTCTGTAGGTGAACGGCAGCTGCTGCTGCTGCTGCTGCTGTCGTCCAAGGTTAACCACCCTCCCTCCACCTCCTCATCATGCTCTTCCTTAAAGTTGCCAGGGTTTCCAGGCTCGAGAATCCCCGTTATTGGGGCTAGGAGAGCAGCAGCAGCACCTCCTCTCCCCCCCTCTATCCCACGGCCGGACGGTCGGAAAATGCAGGGCCGCCGCTGTCCCATGGCGAGTGGTGGAGAGAGCGTACAAGTGTCAGAATTGTGGTTGTGTGGTGGTGGTGGTGGTGAAGGTCGCGCTCCTCTCATATACCCCAACACTTCCGCCTGAAGGTGCAGAGCCTGGGCGGACAGCAGGAGAGGCGGAGGGAGGCTGGTGGTGAGTGCTCTGGGCCCCAGGGAACACTTCTGCTCTCCGGCTGGTGGTGAGTTCACACGACTACTTAATCGCCTAGAGTGATAACCAGTTCACAAAAATAATGAAATTGCTAAGTTTTAGTATGCAAATGACCGTACAAAGGGCCCCATATATATTAATGAGGTAAGTTAATTAACCTTTGTAAACAAAGACAAATATTGTTGACTAAAAATTGTAATCCAGCCCAGAAATATTTGATCTTGGATTGAATGCTTTTTTACAGTTCTTGAGGTGGAGCTATGTAAATAGATTTGCTCTGGCTATTTTTATTTGTGCAAACTGTTTTTTTTTGGGAGATGAGCAGATGAGTTTTGCATGATGCTGTGTCCTGGGAAACTAAGCCTTGTTTGGCTCCATTAATCTTGCATGGTCTTACCATATGCTCATGTCAGACTTTGCTGGTTTTGAATATTTGGAGATTTTGTTTTAAAATTCATTGTTTTGTAAATACTGTACAATAGCCACTGCTTTATTTTTGGAATTCTTGAGAGATTGTATTCCATTAAAATGTTTAATTATAAAAATTATAAGTAAAGCATATTAAATATATAAATATACAATTTATACACAGTGCTGTTTAAATCAAATGCTTTATCTACATTTAAAAGGAATGTAGAATGATGGGAAATTATGGGAATGTCTTAGAATTTCAACAAATGGGTCTTATTTTTGTCAGGACCAATCATTTTGCACTCATAATTAATTCATATAATGAACATTGTCTTTCTTGTGTCGTGCAGTATTCATAAATTGGAAATTTTTGGACGAACATAATCTGCAGTTCCTTGGTGCATTTTATGAACTCGTTTTAATAATTCAAAATAATAATTCAATGTGTCGGGGACGGGAAACCAGTGTGTATTCGTACACGTTAGCTTGTATAGAAGCCTCTTCCCCCAGGTTGAATTACTGACCCTGCGCCAGGATGCAACCCACAAGTGGGGTTCACTAACTCCTGAGTACCTTACTGCTAAGTGAACAGATGCATTAGGTGAAAGGAAATGTGCCCAACCATTTGTCATACCCAGGATTCGAACCAGAATTCTAGATTGTAATTACCTATGTGTAGTTATAGGATGAGAGATACGCTCGTGGTGTCTTCCCAGCACTCTTTCATATAATGCTTTGAAACTACTGACGGTTTTGGCCTCTACCAATTTCTCACTTGTTCCCATTATCTACCACTGTTTGCAAAAGAAAGCTTTCTAATATTTTTTGATACCTTTATTTACCTTCTAGTGATTTTGTTAGTTTGCCTTTTTGTACCATTTTACTAGCTTGCCCACCCTATCAACTTCTTTGTTCCTGCACTCATTTAAACATTTTGTCTAAAAGGTTCAGTTGCAGCTTTTGTCTTTTGAAAAATCTCGTCTTAATGACCATAATTTACCTTCCTCGTCACTTTGTAATTTCCTAACATTCCTTAGTAGTTCTTCCATCTGTTTAACAATGTTTAGGGTTATCCCCAATGGTAGATCTTTCCCTTTTTCATATCTACCAATTCTCCTGTAGTCACAGACATTCTCTTTGGTTGTAAAACCTTCCACTAGCCCAACAGCTTTATCTACTACTTTCGCTTCTTCTATGGCTCTTTCTGACCTAGATGTTATCTCCCTTTCTTTGCAACTAAAAATTAATAGGGACTTGCTTTGATACTGTTTTTTGCACCAATTTTTTGTTTGATGCCAGGGAATCCTAGTGGTGGGGGGGGGGGGCAAGTGTACCCTAGGTTCTAATTCTTTTGACCATGTCGTGGCACAGTTACTAGAGCGTGCCTGGGAACACCCAGCGCATGGGTTCGAACCCTCATCATGACTCCTGTGGTTTGTTCATAAACCATTATAAACCATATAATTTTTGCTTGTAAAATGATACTCAGAATAATAGTTTCATTTAATATTCATGTTTTTATCATTGATAATAATGCATTGAACATAAATATAAAGTACCTGCCCAAAACTATACATGTTAATGGCTTTGCACGAATGTAAAAATACCAGTCTTGTGTAACCTCGCAACCCATTGTACCTTCTTGCAAATACAAATTATTATTGATTATTATTATTATTATTATATGTATATACAGTTCTTGTACATTGACTAATGTTATTGTTAGTCGCAGACCAGGTGTTGCACTGATAAAACCAGTGTCTGAGAATCAGTGACAGTGTCCAGAGTATGAGTACCGATAGCCATCATCCTCGGTTAATGATTAGGTTGGGCGTAAAGTTTGTGATTTTTCATTGTCAATTCTGTTTTCATAAGCTATGTTATGTAATAAAAAAATAGTTTGATAAACGAAATGCAAGCATAATAGCCATGAAGATGATAACTGTATTCTGTATAAAATCATGTGAAATACTATACTGTACAGTACTTGGAATGTGAAACATGACAACCAAAAGAATTCTGATTAAATAGTCTATCTTTTAAAGAAAATTGTTCCCTATTTTATGTTTTTACCTTTCTCTTGGAGTCTGCCTGTCAACTTGCTTTACATTATGAACATTTGGAAAATCTCATCGTGGTGGTAAAAGCCCAATGACTGGGCCACAGTGGCAGTTGCTAGTACCATTCAGCAGTGTACACCTGGAGTCAGGTTAGTGAACTGTGATGCAGCCCCATCCAAATATGACTACTGTGCAGAGGCTGAGTCACAATAACGTGGCTGAAGATATGATGACCAAACCACTTATGAGGCGATGATGACGTTTCAGTCCATTCTGGACCATTATCAAGTAGATTGAGATGGGGGGTGAGGAAGGCACGAAACATCATCTCCTCATCTTCTGGTGTGTGGTTTGGTCATCATGACAGTACTATTCCACATGTGCAAACTACAGTGCCATCTCCCCGTATAATGAAAGAATCCAAGTCCAGATACTCTCAACCATCACGCTTACTCGCATCTGTTTCAACAAAAATAATTTCCTTAATGTTTGTTAGCCTATGTTGGAGCAAATTTACAGGCTTGGAAATAATTTTTTTTTTAATGTGCAGTAAACGTTTTCTTAAGTGTTGAAGGCTAGCTTAACATTTTATTGTCCTTTAATAATTGATAAATATGAGAAGAATACAGTTTTCTTTTTTAGTTGAAATGTGAAAGGTCAAAATAAATTTTTGCTTATACTGAACTGTATATTTTTCTAAAAATATGATTACTTGGCAAGCATCATAAGTTCAGGTAAAGTTACGTATTTGTTTAAAGTAATTGTTGCGATACAGTTGGAACATGAATGGGTAATAGGCACATTTAGTCGAACCAATTTGTGTATAATGAAAATTTTAAATTCTGTACAGTTGTTTTGACAGGTAGTTAAAAACAATTTGTAAATTTGTATGATTTACTGTGCGGTATATAGAAATGGCACACATTTTTCTCATTGGAAAAGATGAGAAAATGGTATAAAAAATGATGTAGGTTGTATTAAAAATGTAGAAAATATATAAATTTAATTGAGTACAGTACTGTCAATGAAAAAAAATAATAATAATAAGCCTGTGAAAATTATGCTTATTGGGTTGTATTTTTAATATTATTTCTTTGTAAATACATGTTGTGGTTTTAGATTCCTTTTGCTGGGGACAGGAAGCCTGTTTGTATATAATGTATATATGTACAGTACGTTAGGCTTGAATCGTGGTTCCTCCAAGGTCAAACCACTGACCCTTTCCAGGATGCAACCTTGTAAAAAAAACCTGGGTACCCATTTACTGCTTAGTGAACAAAGGCATCAGGTGAAAGGAAACTTGCCAAACCATTTTTGAAAATCCACTTGAGACAGCAGAGCTTAGACACACAACTTAGAGGAGGCATTTAATCAGAACTATATTTATTGTAAACTGTAACAATTTGGTTGTGATAATTTTTGTAGCCTTATTTCTACAGAGGGCCAAAATACAGCCAGAAAAGCAATATTTTTGAAAATATTTTCGTATTGCGTTTCTATTTTAAATTTTTATTTCCAGGCACTGTATGCTATTTAAAAAAAAAAATGGTAATTCACGGAGACAACAAAGGTGACAACAAAGTGTTTTTATTTTCCATTATAAAATATGATCCAAGTAACAAAAGGATCTTTTAGTACAGTTGTCTTCATTTTCGAATCGCAATCAGGGATTCCGGGTTAGATTCCTGATTGAAGTAAGGGTCATATCTACTCACAGAAATAACAGGATAAAAAACCCACACTTGTGTATTTGTGAGATTTGTGTAAAGAAATGACACCAAGTTCTCTCTCAGGACACTTTGTCCAGGTCCGAGTCTGTGTTAGGACGAGACTTTATTAAACATTCAGATAAATAAAATAACTAATTGGGGTCACAAGTCTTGCAAGAAAATAGATCGATAAATTTGCATCAATAAACATAATGATGATGATAAACACATACTCTAACATTATATCTTGGCTCAATTTTGCTACAGTCCATTTAATTAAGAGATAAATCTAAACTCAAGGTTGTACTAAATGGCAAACCATCTTATTACTAAGGATAAAATGCCTGAAATCCTGGCACTTTATCCATGTTTCGCTTCCAGTAGGTAAACGAGATAGGAAATGCTTGTCTCATATGCGAGTGAGGGGGGGGATTGTATGGGGGCAAGGGAGGGGGGGGGCAGATCATCAGGGGGCATGTGGGTGCATACGGGGTGCGAAAAACATAGAAGACGTAAAAAATGAAGATGTAACTTTCAAAACCAAACTAATTTGTAATTGTTTATCCAAGGCAGTGTTTTATAATTTTAACTGTGGTTGTAAGGGGTTCACAGGTGAGAACTTGCTTGTAAGGGGGTCCACAGGTGAGAACGTGGTTGTAAGGGGACCCAAAGGTGAGAACGTGGTTGTAAGGGGGGTCCACAGGTGAGAACATGGTTGTAAGGGGATCCACAGGTGAGAACGTGGTTGTAAGGGGGTTCCACAGGTGAGAACGCGGTTGTAAGGGGGTCCACAGGTGAGAACGTGGTTGTAAGGGGGTTCCACAGGTGAGAACGCGGTTGTAAGGGGGTCCACAGGTGAGAACGCGGTTGTAAGGGGGTCCACAGGTGAGAACGCGGTTGTAAGGGGGTCCACAGGTGAGAACGTGGTTGTAAGGGGGTCCACAGGTGAGAACGTGGTTGTAAGGGGGTCCACAGGTGAGAACGCGGTTGTAAGGGGGTCCACAGGTGAGAACGCGGTTGTAAGGGGGTCCACAGGTGAGAACGTGGTTGTAAGGGGGTCTACTGGATTAGCAAATCAAACCCTTAAAGTACAAAGGTTGTGCATGACAAAAACATGGTCAGGACTGGTGATGCTCAGACGTTAAGATCGGGTGTTAGGCAAATCTTGGAGAAGATAATGGAAACTCGGTCAGTAGTGTTAAATGTAAAGATGAACCTGGTAATGTTTACGGTGATAAGTGTGTTTGTGTTGTCAGGGGAGGATAGGCTAAATTGATATGGCAACATTGTTGCCATTGTTAGAGGTTGGTTCAGTGCCGTACTGTGTGGGGGTGGGATATTCCCTCTGGTACATGCTCCGCATTAAAAATCTTGCCATTCGATTCAGTTTAGTGCTTGGTTGTTGGGGATAAAATTTTAATTCACGTGCTGTGTTGAAGGTTATTGAAGATTAAATATTGAATGTAGCTATCGACTAACGATAAATTCGTTATATATTTATGTGCTGGAGAAATTCCTAAACCTCCCGTTGGACGACCCTCAGTGGGAGCAAGCAATCCTCCCTGCAAGACTCAGTGGCCTTGGTGTCCGCACATCCTCCCAGATTGCTCTACCTGGCTTTTTTTCCTCCTCCCATGCATCGTACAACCTTATAAGAGTTATCTTATTAGAACCCCTGAGTGATTCAGCATGGATACACAAACCTGCTTTCACTGAATGTTCAAATTGCTGATGCCATACTCAGCACTGCAACATCAAATGAGGAGAAGGCACGTCTCAGAGCAGTGCTGAGAACCGTTTTGGAGAAGTGCTGAGAACATACAAGGGACTTTCTTCTGGCAGTACCCATGTTGGTAACAGGCACACATCTAGATCCAGGATCCTTTTATGTAGCAGTGGCCCTCCACCTTGGTGTCCCAATTCATACTGAATACAAGTGTATTTGTAACAGGGCGGAAGCAGACCAATATGGACTGCATGGGTTGCACTGCAGAAGCTCAAAAGGACTGGCATGCAAGACACAATGAGGTGAATGACATCATCAAGAGGAGCCTTGCCTCAGCTCGGTGCCCAGCAGAGAGAGAACTCTACATCCTAGTGGACCAAAACCAGGATGACCCTGCACTTCACCCAGATGGCATTACAATATACTGGAAGAGGGGCGCACAGCTGGTGTGGGACTACACATGTATCCACCCTCGCTGACCAAAGAGATTTTTGTGCTCAAGATCACATACACTTTGGTGCTGATCAAGCAGGTGGGGTGGCCAACCACAGGGAAACGGCAAAATCGCTAAAGTACAGGCGACTGGAAGGTCAATACACCTTTGTTCCCATAGCGTCTGAGACGCATGGCCCCTGGGGTAGGAGCACTTTGGGGTTTCTTAAAGAGTTGGGTTCCAGGCTCGTTGACATCACCAGAGACCCAAGTGCTGCCAGTTTCTTGTTTCAGCGCCTCAGTGTGACGCTCCAGAGGGGGAAATGCCTGCTGTGTCCTCAGTTTCCTGCCAGGAAGCAGAAGAGCTCAAAGATATCCATAACCTTTAAACACTCATTGTATTAACCAATGTACATTTTATAACCTTTAAATACCTAATAAAGCACAACAGGGAGGGGGTGGTAGGATAAAAGAACATAAAAAATATTAGAGAGGACTTAAAGATCCCCTCTAATGCGTCGTGTGCGCTTTTTCTCAGAGGCTAAGGGTCCCCCTTCTTCCAGCCAGAGGTGATACTCCCTATTTTATGTATTTCTTTTTTTGTTTTTTAACTCTTGAATTTAAAGTATTTTTCCAAGAGATGTTGGCTGTTTCAAGTAAACACCGATATCGTTACCGCCTGCGGCATTGTTTTAGCTATGACCATCTATTGCAGACCTAGCAACTATAAATTTAAGAATATCAGTTAGAGTATCTTATAAGTAATTACATCGATCACCAAGTATGTCACATTCCATCAGGGTATATGTCAGAGAGATTATTTCTTGATCTGATAACACTGCTAACATTAGAAAAAGGCTGTTATTTTTGGAAAAAAAAAGGCAATTGGCCTTGCAGTGCCCAAAAGTTGGGTGGCGTGGTGGACGGACCCCATTCCATAGTAGGATGGGGGAGGTTGTTCTGGGTACACTGGTGTCCACTACCGTACCATCATCTTCACCTCAACCACCTTACTATCCATCAACACCAGCACTTGGTCCACGTTTATCATGAAATATTCCCCTCTACTTATTTGATTAACTCCCACGTATTTGTTGCTTCTTTGTGCTTTGTTTACCTTTGAATTTTGAGTTGCACAAAATCTTGAATCGTTTGTAACTTGCGTTTCGGCCTTGGTTGTCGCCTGTCCACCCTGGCTGAAGGAAGGCCAGCGGGTTGTTGTGGCGTAGATCATAGGAAGCATGGATCATTTTAAAATATAAATAGAAAAATGACCCTTTGACTTGATTTTATTTCGTGTGTGTGTTGTGTGTGTGTGTACTCGCCTATTTGTTCTCATCTATTTGTGCTTGCGGAGGTTGAGGCCTGGCTCTTTGGTCCCGCCTCTCGACTGTCAATCAACTGGTGTCAAGTTCCTGAATCTACTGGGTTCTATCATATCTACACTTGAAACTGTGTATGGAGTCTGCCTCCACCATATCACTTCCTAATGCATTCCATTTGTGTGTGTGTAAATCACGAAAATTAACACGTGATGAAAAATGTGAGTGTAAAAAAAAATAGTTTTTTCTTACGTTTTCTTCCAATGTATTTGTATTGATACACAGCCAGGTTGAGAGAGCGGCAGAGAGAGAAACTCGAAGCATTTCAAATAGTCCAGCTGAAAGGGATTTTAATGAACTTCGTAGCTAAAATACCCAACAAAGCCCTCATATTTTAATTATCCTTCACAGTGAGCATCTGAATAACATTTCTTTAACGGTTTGAATGATGCCAACGGGACTGTGAGGGAGTGCCAAGGCTTTTAAGAAGTGTCCGCTAGACTCTTCACTCACTCACTCGTACCTTTACAGGTAAATAAGGAAAGGGGCACCCCCTTTGACTTGGAATGGGGATGAATTTAAGCTTGGTTACGTAACCACTGAGGTTTATGCTCAGGTCGTGCAGGTGTGAGGCTTCCGCATTACTTACTCAAGGCTGTATGGGCTGTTGCAGTCTTGGGGGTTATCGCTGGCGAAGGGCAGGTAAGGCTTCACCAGGTTTAGGCACGGAGGGAGGAGGGAGAGACACGTACCTGGTAGCTATTGCTTTTGGAGTAACGTAGTGCCTGTAATGGTAAGCAAGCGCCAGATCGTTAATAATAATAATACCTGCTCTCCCAAGGGATAACATTAATACAATTTACTGTGCCCTGAGTCAAGGTGAGACAACAGCCAGTTATGGGTGGTGGGGGGTGGAGGAGGGGGCGGGAGATCAGATGTAAGTGCACTTTGTCTCTGAGGTTCTCTGATCTTCATAACTGCCGTTACACCTTGAAAAAGTTTATCTTTCAGATGAACAAAGTGTAGTGTTTGTAGTGTTATCTTTCAGATGATTTGATCTAGGACTATTTCTGATTACGACTCCGTGTTGAAAGCTAGGTTTTATCATTGGATAATTTTAACTTTAATCTTTGAAGCTCTTAGCTTTTTACGTTAAAGTTATAGAGAGAGGTCTGAAAGAGACTTGAAAGTAGTAACCTACCAGAAATTTGTCTACGCTAATGAGTGGCTTATTCCGTCACATACACAACAATCACGTTTGTAAACCCTGAAGAAATTGACAAGGTCACCTCACAGGTTATGATAACTCGCACATCTTGGCAGAGGCGCCGTCAGTGTTTAGGAGGGTTGTGGTATAAGGTCAAGTCGTATACCCATAATCCTCCTGAAAACACGGGGAGACATCTCCCGTCCACGAGGCTAACCATAGCCCGTGCTTCTTGCCCCGCTCCTGTGCCAGGTAAGTTACGGGCTCACCATAGCCCGTGCTACTTGGAACTTGATCCCAGTAGCTGAATCTATAACAACAACCCATAATCCTGCACTTGGTGACCTCCCAGACTGCGCGGCGACGGCTTCGTCATCTCTTGTAGATGATGTCAACATCTTCCTGATTGTGGAGGCCAGCCAGCCAGCCACGCCACCCTAGCTGCATCCTGGTAGATGGATTGCTGTTTTCGTGTTTTTTGTATACTTACGCACGTTTCGTTTATGATGGGAATTTGATATCAACTGTCTAACCTGGTAGATACACGAGTGAATGTCATGAATATTTCAATGTTCCGTACAGAAGAGAAATGCAGGAAAATTAAGAACAATTGTTATCCTATGGCCACAATATTTATATTTGGACAGGAAGGAAATTAATCTTAAATTGAAACATTAAAGTTTTGAAAGGACGAAAACCCTATAACGTGATTTAAATTGTTTTCCAGCAGGTATAAATAAGTGCCACATCTTTTTTCATTATGACTAGTGACCAGCTTGTAAATTAAGTTCAATAATAATGTTAAATTAATGGAAACTAAAATTTGGGTATTCGTGCACGGTGTCCTAAGGGGCTTGTTTGTGTACGTAGGCAGTGGAGCAATTAAAAAAAATAATGTCAACAGCATACTGAATACCGATTTCAAACTAAAAAAAAAATCGAGCGAGAGTCCACTACCGCGACAGCCAATGCAAACGTCAGGGTGCTGCTGGTCGGTGTTAAGGCCGGCACGTGCTCTCAAGGTTGCTGGGTAGAGATGACTAGTACCCAGGGTGTCAGACAGCAGGGGCACGGCTCTGGTACGTACACACACACACAAAGGGGTGGCGCCAGTGGGGGAATACCAACCCTAACCTTCTTGCCTCCATGCCTTGTTTGGCGGGCGGGCCGCTTAGAGTGGATTGCTTGGCTGGTTTGAGTTTGAAGTGCAGCGTTTTTCTTATTATATTTTGTGCGCAGGATTTGGATAGCTGTAACTTAACTGCGGTGTAGTAATCCATCCCTTTATCATTAATCCTACGGCTGTGTGGAGGACGTCTTCAACAACTTTTGCTGCAGCTTGTGTGGTTGTCATGTATAGTGGCGTGCCACCACAGTGGATGTTGGGTACGTTTATTTATTGTAACCTGTCTGTGGCTGTCACTTGCCATGACAGCTTAAACGTTCTTGGCTGCTACTGTTGTCACTTGCTGCAAGATAGTACTTGTCCATAGCATCCATGAGTGGTATATTTGGGTTGTACACCTCTCTCCCCGCTCGCCCACCTTATGAGCGATAAGACTTCAAGCCCTGGGACGAATTGATCACCATCCCTGGGACGAATTGATCACTATCCCTGGGACGAATTGATCACTATCCCTGGGAAGGGTTGGGACGGATCGGTTACCATTCCTTCAATGTCTGCCCCGGTGCAGCAAACTAATTTAAAAACTGGGTTTAAGAATCGTGTTTTAGTATAACTGTAGACTATTCAGTATACAGCCAGACCCCTTGGGTTAGCCTCACCCAAATTTGCACGGGGAATGGTCTCGGGTATGGGACGGACATAGGCTGATCGGGGGGTAGGCCTAAATTAAATACTTTAAGAAATACTAGCCATTTTAAATACCTCTAGACCATTTTCATTGTCTTTCATGGACTCAAGTGTGAAATATGGCGTGTGATTAATAATTAATAACATGGACTTCTTACTGCAAAGAGAAAATAATAGAAAAAGGAAGATAAGAGAAAGGAAAGGAAAGCATACGAGACCCATGCATTTGTCCCTGTGTTTCTTGAGGGGGAAAGGTGTGGAGGTGGGCGGTGAGGACGAAGAGTAAGTTAGTGCCCGTGGTGTAGTGATAAGACATTCGTCTGGCGTTTCGCGAGTGCTTTGTCTTGGGTTCGAATCCTGGCCGGGGAGGATTTACTGGACGTCATTCCATAACTGTATTAACAATCCTTTAATGTTTATCCAACAGTAAAATGGGTACCTGGTTGTTAACCGATTTGGCAGATCGTATTCTGGGGAACTTGCCCGAAACGCTACGCATGCTAGTGGCTGTACAAAAATGTAAAAGACATATATATATATAAATAATAAAAAAAATAGCTAGGTAGAGAGAGCGAGCTTGGTTGAGAGAGCGCTAGCTAGGTATGGGTAGATATAGGCAGAAGTAGGTAGACAAAGAGCCGGGCAACGCCGGATATCTCGCTAATAGGTATATAGTATTAAGATTCCGGGGGCAGTGCACAGGAAATAACTAAGGCCTTAT